>NW_028143612.1:0-63996 GCF_977018435.1 Lepisma saccharinum
CGCACGCGCGTTAATGTTTATAACGAAGAGAAACTACTGGGCGAATGACTTCATTTTCTGAATGCGACATCGAGCAGTGACCTGTTTTTTTTTTAAAGCATAGGGGGGGGGGGTTATTTTGTTTATCATACAACAATCGCTACGAGAAGGCAATCTGATAACACGCTTGCCTGTGTTCCTTTTTAAAGCATTGAAATGTTCTTGCTCTTTTACTCTTGGCTGCATATTTTTGAAATGCAAAAATCAAATCATGCCGGGTCCAACGAAATCCACAATCTGCTCTGGAAAGCCCTTAGAGGACAGGCCAGATAAATTGTTTACAATGTTGCAACATATTTGCGAAATCAGAAGGAGTTACATAAACTTAAGTATAATGTTGTCGAGTCCACAAGCGCCGCCACGGGAGTATCTAAATGGATGGGTTCTCAAGTTTTAAAAGAATTGGATTGATTTGTTGTTTTAAGTCCACTTTATGCAGCTAATCGGGACTGGACCTACAGTTTGAAGTGTGATCCGTACCACTATGTGCCTCCACCGGAAATCGAACCCGGGACCCCTTGCTTACAAGGCGACGACGCTACCACTGAGCCATCGGGGAGGCCAATTTCTAAAAGAAGGAAAAGAGTCGGCGAAAGGTGAGCTGAAGTTCTGTACTCCGACAGGTAGAAAACAGCCCAGGAAAAAGCGAATACAAATTTCGTTGAAAATCCTCAGACCATTCCGCTCCCTCCAGGTTGCAACACTGCGACCAACGTCGCTGCTGAGAATGGAGTGGGGAAATGTGGTGTGAGGTGCGCAACAGCTATTTGCAGCGTCTTGTTTTTAAACTTGTCAAGTTATATGCCACGTTACCATCAAAAGCACAACGAATGTATAATTTTTGGCACATTTAATAGGAAAATGTGATAAGATCAAAACGCGTATGTTGGCGAGAAAGTAACTGGTGTGGGAATCAGAAAAAAACAATTAACACCTATTTTTTTCGCTCCCCTTAGTGTTGTAAACAAGTACACCTGTGTGCACACGTGTTCACAAATGTTGTAAACAAGTTTGTCATGTGATGAAAAGAAGTGGAGGGTGAATAAATTGCATTTTTTTTGTTATTAGCAATGAGAACGAGACTGTAAAATTATATTTATGTAAATGGGAAGAAAGTTTATATTGTATATATATGTCAAACGACAAACTTGTTTACAGCATTTGTGAACACGTGTGCACACAGGTGCACTTGTTTACAACACTAGGGGAGCGAAAGAAAATGTGTTAATTGGTTTCTTCTGATTCCGATACTACGAACGCCCATGGACATTAAGGACTTAACGTATATTTTTTAGTAAGGATTAAGTAAATAGGAAAACTCAAATGACAGACCAAATCTTAAACAGCTCAAATTTACTTGAGGTATGGACTGTTATTGACAAAACGACCTAAAGGCTGCAACACTGCTCAAGTGAGCTTCACAACACCACTTTTGTCATTTGATAGATGACACCTACTGCATACACGTGGACCATTGGTTTCTTGCCCGCTGGAAGCCTAAAGCTTATAGACATTCTACGGCAAATGAAAATTCAATATTTCTATGCATGCTTACCATGCCAGCAAGTTTACAGTGGAAAGACCTTCGCGGAGGCTCATAGGTTCCAAATATTCTTCTTCTTGGGGTATACAGGCACTAGCTCAAGACAGATCATCAATAGAACAGCTGATGCGGAATGTATAAGATATGCACAAAGTGTTGATGAGAAAAGGAAAAGCGTTTCTGAGTAAAAATAATCGGTACAGTGGCAACACTGTCAACGAATCTTAACTTCGTCCCTAATGCCTCGGCAAATACGAGTGTCGCGGCTGAATCGCGCTGCCATCTCCCATCTTTATCAGGAACCGACTGAAAGGCTGAAATTGCTCCCAGAGTTTCATAACCGAAGCGTGGGTGTCATTGAGTAGGATGAGGGAAACAGCGCCGCTATAACTACATGCGGTCTGTCGTAAGAATAATTCTCCATAAATGAACATAGCGGTGCCTCCCCGATGGCGTATTTACAAACCCAATAGTGCTGCAGAACCAGAGGTATATAACACTTTCTTATTGGCTGTGTGCACCGGAAGTGTTTATGTTCCGTGTCCATTTTTCCTTGCTTATTCATTTACAACAAAAGTATAGAAAAATAAGACTTGTGGTTATATTGTAATAAAGTTTGTAAACAGATTATCGAAATCATGTTAAGAAATATACGTTTATATCATAAAATATCTTTAAAATGCTGTACGTTAGATATACATAATTTTCTCAGTAGTCATTGGTAGTTACAATGTTTGCACTGATGTGACTTTAAATATAAAAATCATTCACTTCAAGAACAGTTCTGATTTCTTAATTTAAATAATTTTGCTAAAAGATTACCTTTAGTGTAAATGGGTTTCTTATCTTGTTTGGATGGATATCTGAAATCTACACTGTTAATTTAAACCCTGCCATCTAGCGTTAACTTGAAGGAACTCTGCATCAACTTCCGGAATGACAGCCAATCAGTAGCCAAATATCGATGGATGTTCTGCAGTACTATAGGGTTTGTTAATACGCTCCCTGATGGCGCAGTGGTAGCGTCGTCACCTTGTAATCAAGGGGTCCCGGGTTCGATACCCGGTGGAGGCACATAGTGGACGCACAACACCAAATCAATCAATGAACAAGGCGAAACTTCCGAGTACTTTGAGGTGACATGAAGTTTTAGTATAGATGTTGTCATTGTGTTGGAGCCATGTTTACAGCACAGGCATGATACTTTGTTACTTGCTTGGCCCCCCACACTCTTTACCTCCGCACTGGAGGTTCGGTGCACTTCGTACTCGGCTCTGGTTTGTCTAGGGGGCATCTTTTTTGTACGACAATGCACGTGGGTTGCTACAAGTCAACATAATTATAATTAACTACAAGAGACAACGGATAACCTTTACGAAACCTTTTTGATCAGGGTGATAAATTACCATGTCCAGCAACTGTGAAATTAAAAACCGAAAATTTTGGATATTTTCTAAAAGTTTTACGTAAATTTAAATATATACAAGTCTGTCTCATTTCTCTAATATCGGGCCAAAACTCTAATTTTGATGTTGGAAATCTCTATTGTTTGTACCTGGATGCTTTACATTTCATGAATTACATCGGGAGTACGCTTGTCACAAGTCGCATTACTCCAAGAGACGTCTCAACCTCCACGGTGACAAGGCACTAGGCTGCCCGGCGCACCGTAATTACTTCAAGATAACATCCAGTACAAACTACCTTTTTACCTGTAAACTGGACACCAAGGCACTAGCTTGCCCGGCAATCCAATCTCTTACAGCATCCGTTTCAGGAGACCTGTCCTCCGGTCCTAGCTGACCAAAGCAAAAACAGCCTCTCCCTTCCAAGTCTCAGTTCCAACAGCTGACCTCCCCTACTCTCATCTGGTAGTTTATATATGGTTGGCGTCTGTTGCCAACGGACCTTCTTTCAAAATTTTTAATCTTTAACAGCTAAACTCCCCGCTTTTTCTTTCTTTGAACGTTCGAAACACGAAGAAAAAACAAAGAGCTACATGGTTTCTTTACATGGAATATACGAACCTAAAAAACTGCATAATAAAAAGATTTACACTATTCACACATACATATTTTTACACATATCGGTAATTATCCGATGAGGCCCGAACACCTCTCGCTCGTTTATTTCGTTAATTTTAGCATTGATACTTACCTATTCTGCATTGCGGAAGATTCTTTAAGGTGAAGTTATGCCTTTTTCTATAAAATAGTGTCAACTTTTCATATTACAAGTCATTATTTGTCTTCCTTGTTCCGCTTGGGTAACAGACAATATGGCGTGCACTCGTCATGGATCATCGCGCGTCGTGCTTGTGTTTGTCGATTTGGAGTGGTAAGCAGTGTTTCAACCTTATTAACCGAAAAAATACCTACTTTCGTGTTCATTATGTCATCACAAACCATTGACCGATAGCACCACGAACAATTGACGGATAGCCCCATAAACCATTCACGATAGCCCCAGAAACCATTCACGATAGCCCCACGAAACATTCCCGGCAAGGGTAGGTTAGGTTACGTAAGCAGTAAAAAAAATTATCTTAAAGAAAAGGCACGTTTGGAAACACTGGCGAGACCGCGTGACTTTCGACGCTCGCGCCATCTGCACTTACATAATGTTACAGAAAATGCAAGTTCCTTACATAACAAGTGATTATTTCTTGTTCTGCATCACTGTATGGTGAAGTTTTCAGTTTCCGCGAAAGAAAATACCTCCAAGAACTTCGACAATGCTACAGAAACTGATTTCAGTAAGTAGTTTCTTCTGTAAATTTGAAGAAATCCGTTCGGGCGATATATGAATATTTCAATAAGAGAAAAGGACACTATACACTATAGCTCTTTTCAGTTCTTACGACGGGCGCTCCAGAAGATGGCAGAGGAAGTGGGGAGCGGGGATTACGCAACAGATCAACCAGACAACAGCAGTGGCGCCGAGAGACACGACGCGGCCGGGAAAAGTACTACGTGAAACTCGTTCTACTGGCCGCTACGTTTCTTATCGTGCTGGATTGGTCGCTTCCCCGCTCCCCACTTCCCCTGCCAGCTAATATTGCGCCCGCCGTAAGAACTGAAAAGAGATATAATAACTTGTACACCCAACGGCAAAAGAAACAGTAGGCGAATTGTCCATCACCATTTTCATTCGCTCTGTATTGCACAATACGATGATAATGACTTCAATAAGCAGAGGGCAATGTCGGTTTCGCACCAACATAATTTCCTTCCTTAAAACAACAGAATGTAGAATAAAAAGTAATGAAAATAACGGTGGAGAATTTGCCTACCATTATCTTTGCCGTTGACTGTACAAGATAGATCCACTAAATGTTGTTGGAGACAGAAACTAGCGTTTAGGAATCCAGGCAAAAACTAGACGAGAATCGCCAATGATACTGCTGATTGTCGCTTTACTATCTGACGTCATCCTCGCCACCTTGTAATCAAAGGTAACCATAGGTCCAGTCTCTATTAGCCTCCCTGTGCATAAAGTGGACTAGCACAATAATTCAAACAAAGTGACTTTCAGAAAGCCCTATATCAAAGGAGTCCCTCTGGGTAGATTGTTATTATATGCTATTTTATTTGCAATTACCTAAATCATGAACTTGTTTGTGTAACAAGATTCTATCGTGTAAGTCAATGATCTAGACTTGTCACTTGAATAAAAATTCCAAGTGGAATCGTTTTTGAATGTTTATTATTAAGCTGGACACGATATTTGAAAAATATGATTAATAAGAATTTTCGGAATCCCATGTATTCCTTATGGGAATCAACTTCAACATTTACGGCTAATCAATTGGAAGTTTTGGCTTTTGCGCTGGTGAAATGCATCTTCAAGCTGCCCTCTTTCCGTTGACATCTTTTTCTATTCCGACTCTTCACCAGATGTCAGGAAACTACAGTCTGCAGAGCAAAGCCATCTGGTGACAGTCACAAAAAACATATCAGCCGGGGTCCTCGGTACCCCAAAGTAGCACTACAGGGTTAAATTCATGCCTTAGTCTCGTAGTACGTTTTTTAAAATACAACTATATACATACATACATATTATATATATAATATTTGTTGATTTATTGATTTGGTGATTTAAGTCCACTTTATGCACAGCAAGGCTAATCGGGACTGGACCTTCTTCCAACTTCAGGGCATGCGATACAGTCTCCATGGGACTCTTCCGTCCTTGGCAGTGTGCCAACTTAGCTCTCTTGGATCCAGATCTGGGTCATTGGTGCACTCGTTCGGCTGTGAACTGGGACGCCCACCCCCCGTGCCCCACTATGATGCCATCACTGGTTCCGGACCACATAGACCAAGTTTTGTCATAATTATACATTTTGCATGTGACGTGATATTGTTATACTGCCCCCCTCCATCTTATCTCCCCAGCTACTTCTTTATAGCGCCGTGTTTAACGTGAAATTAACATAATATTGTTATCATGGAATTCTTTATTTTCGATTTCATACGACCATCGGTGGATTATTGAGATGGGCGATACCGCCGGATCTAGATGTTGAAAACTAAGAATAAAGTGTCATCAATTTAGAGTTAACGATAATAGCAGTGCCTTCCCTTGACAACACTATGAGGCACTTTATCCAGCCTTCGTAAATCTAGCTCCATGAAAGTCAGTTTTAACTCCATTTAAGGTGAAATTTAGTTCTTTTATGCGCATCAGGTTTGGCAACACTGCCAGGAAGCAAGGAGAAAAGCATTGATCATATGGGAGTATGATTTTATTCGTTCTCTTGAGAATATAAAACTATATATAATATGTATGTATGTATATAGTTGTATTTTAAAAAACGTACTACGAGACTAAGGCATGAATTTAACCCTGTAGTGCTACTTTGGGGTACCGAGGACCCCGGCTGATATGTTTTTTGTGACTGCCACCAGATGGCTTTGCTCTGCAGACTGTAGTTTCCTGACATCTGGTGAAGAGTTTAGAAAAGCCATTAGTTTTGCAGGAAACTTTATTGTGGAAGTGTCCAGTATGCAAGTTGTGCTCAAAATGCTTGTTCAAAGTATATTGAAGATGAATAGGATTAATTTTCTTTCTTGCAAATTTATAAACATATGTTTCAATTGTCTTTCATTAAAGCAGTGGTCATATACATTATAGCTGCATTTTATATTTGGGGTCTTCAGGACCCCTAAATACCAATTACGTATTTTTTTTCTAGATGTATTACAGAAGGGTTAAAATTCGAGGCGAGAGACGAACGGGCGGAAGCCAGAAGATATTTTGGAAGAAATATAAAAAATCCTTAACGTGTCGCTTTTTTTTTATCTTTCCATGAGTATTCCATCTATGATTCGCTTCAGATTATTCTGTTAGCATGTCGTGTTTCTCCAAACCCTTCTTGCATTTCCCTCCTCCCAAACGCATTCTCTGTCCATCGAGTTCCATTTGTGGAAGTGATCCCCTCGCTTCACCCATTGTCACACACGCAAGGCAGGCTAATCTGTTGATCAGTCCATTTGTGTGTTTATGCTAAGTCTTATTCAAAGGTGGATCGCGCTATTTTTACGTAACGTAATCAATAAGGGTCACCGTGGCTTAAAAAGTAAACATTGGAAATATCTGGGTGGTAATTCTAAAACTCTGTAAGAAAATATAACTATTTCCAGTGTTATTATTTTTATTAATGAAAGACAGAGGGAGAAGATAAAGAGAAGGAGAGGAGGGAGATGAAAAGAGAAGGAAAGAGCTAGAGAAACAGTGGAAAGGATGAGAGAAAGGAAGGAGGAAGAGAGAGAGGACAGAAATGAGGGGTAATGGGAGAAAAGAAGTGTAGAGAGAGAGAAAGGAAAGAGGAGAGAGACTCTCTCTCTCTTCCTTTCTCTGTTTCTCTTTTTGTCTCTTTCTCTCGCTCTCTCTCTTTCTCTCGTTCTTTCTCGCTCTCTCTTTCTCTCTCTCTCTCTCTCTCGCTTTCTCTTTCTCTCTTTCTCGTTCTCTCTCTTTCTTTCTCGTTCTCTCTCTTCCTTTCTCTTTCTCTCTCTCTTTCTCGCTCATTCTCTCGCGCTCTCTCTTTCTCGCTCTTTGTCTCTCTCTCTCTCTCTCTCTCTCTCTCTCTCTCTCTCTCTCTCTCTCTCTCTCTCTCTCTCTCTCTCTCTCTCTCTCTCTCTCTCTCTCTCTCTCTCTCTCTCTCTCTCACACACACACAATAATTGTTTGAATTGCTAATTAATTTAGGAATTATTGGCATTTTCGTTGCGCGGGCTTGTATGTACACTCACCGGTAATACAAATTGGTACACCTAGATCCTGAAAAGCATGATTCCCTGCAAGGCGTTTGTGTGTGTGTGTGTGCGTGTGTGTGTGTGTGTGTGTGTGTGTGTGTGTGTGTGTGTGTGTGTGTGTTTTGCCTAACTACGGCGATAAGTTATTTCTAATAGCAAATTTTGATTTCCAATTCTACCACCGCCGTAAAGGTTGGCAACAGACATAACGCCTTACAGGGAAGCATGCATTTCAGGATCTAGGTGTAATATTTTTTATTGCCTGTGAGTGTACATTCGGTAAGTTAGATAAGTGACGTGTAGGCACTGTCCGAGATATTTACAGCTGCTGTGGTTCAGTCTGTAAAGTACCTGACTGCATCACGGAAGCCTCTGGTTCGATTCCCGGCCGGGGGGGATCGCTGTTTAAAATTCTTCCTAGTGTCCCTGCATAAGAGCGCCTCTGGACTCACCCGGCTGTAACTGGTGCCAGGGTGTCAACCCTGGATGGTAACGGAGCGTGGTGCCGATCACATCACTTTCACTAAGACCGGGATCGAGAATGTGCGAGGCCTTACCTCCACACCTGTTATCTAGCTTCATGGCATGTCAAGCTTGCTTACATTTTTGGCCCACACATCTCTGTGCTGTACAAAGTGAGGACTCTTGTCTATTATTGGTTGGATCTACAACCAATCCACGGGTGAGTGGGAGGGCCACTAGCACAACCTCGTAGCTAAAAAGGGATAGAGGACTAAATGACATACCAGAAAGTCTATTGCACCACTGTAGAATCTATATTTGCATAGCTCCGTATAATTACAAGGTAATAAAACATATTTTACTAATAATGTAAACAACTAAGTCAGTAACGTTTATTAAATGTAGATTTAATTTCATAATCGCCACGGTAAGATATTCAAAAACGAATCGCAGAATATTTTTTGTCAGTGTCCTTGGTATATGTTATTTGACAAAATACAGTACTGATGTTAAATAATTTTTGGAAGCTTTTTTCTACTTTATTGTTGTTGGATTTTCGAACTCGTTCTGAAGTTCCTGGGTTCGAATCCCGGCCTTGGTTGTGATTGTCAATCATCACTTATTTTCATCGTCGCGATTAACTAAACAATAAATCTACAATACAAATTGTAATTGTGTTTTAGGAGCCTTTTGTTTGTTATTGGTGAAAAGTCTACATCAACTCTACAAATGTCCATCTTTACACTATTTTTGGAAGATAAAAAACGTAACAAAACCTAGTCTGCAGGTTAAAACATGCATAATTTAAAACAAAACCTATTCAGTAAGTAAGTTTACCTTTAAAAATATAACTTGATGAAAACGTTCTGAATCTCTTCAATATTATCCCAAATATATTTTGTACATATTTTTTCTGTGTATATGTGAAGGGGGTGACAGCCCCATGGGCAATCCCTTGTCTACGCCGTCGTTTCACCAACCCTACAGTATTCTGTCACACTTCTGCTACTTTATTCCCCGAGACTGCATATAAAAGAGTCCGCCAATGGAAATGCTCCCCGAAGTACCCAAGAATTCCATCATGCGACTCGGAGTAATACACCAGAGTCCCAGCGCACCCTGGATCTTGTTTCTGTTGCCTTCTTCCCCCTCACAAAAGAAACCACGAGATCTTGTAGCGCACGTGTGAGAAGGCACAGCCTGGAACGAGTGTAAATATTTGCTTACTTTCCCCACCAACAGAATTCACTGCGTAAGTGTGTGCAAGGGGGAAAAAACGTGTAATGGAAATTCTGTAACATTTCTTGGGTGCTACGTCATGTCTCTCTCCTACGTTTTGAGCTTTTCTCGTACATGCAAGCTCCTTGTAAATCAAATAAATATTCACGATAAAATGTACCGTGTTATTTGTGGATCAACTTGCCAGTCATCATCTATACGTTTTCTCCAATTGTACAAAAGCTTGAAATGCATTAATATGAAAGAAATTAGTGTTATTTCAGGCTAATTCGATTAAGAATAAAGACAACCAAACATGTAAGACATCATTCATTACTAATAGCATACTGGCTGCGCCATCTAGTGGCCACTAGCGGTACTAACGAACAGCCTCCTACAGATAGAATTTGTCTAATCGGAACTGAACGTACAGTTTAATGTCAAACACTAATCACTGTTTAACGTACAGCCAACAGCAAAGATAAACTGCCCATCGCTGTTTTTAATCTGTTTTATTCTACATCGTGTGCTGTTTTATGGGATGAAATTCTGTTGATACGAAGTGGACGTTATCTTCTGCTCATTGACGTTTTGATGCATGATCATAACATTTCTTAAGACTGAGTGAAAATGGTTATGGACAAATTGCCTTTTGCCGTTACCTACTTATCGAACCTAGCCGTTGATTACAAGGTACAGTGGGATCCATGAGTATTACCGTGCAAATTGCCCATCACGATGTTCGTGCACTTTATTTGACCCAATAAGAGCTTCAAGAATTAAATGAAAACTCAAAACAAGCTGTTGACAACTTCTGCACAAGCACACACAAAAATCCATCGCTTAAAAACACACAGGTCGTAAGAAAAATATTAAAATGGTCACGAACAATTTGAACGGTAATACTCATGGATCCCACTCTACCCTTCGTCTTGTTCAAATGTACATCCAACACCAAAAGAAACAGTAGGCGAATTGTCCATGATCATTTTCATTCTGTCTTTTTTGTAATGATAATGAATTCAAATAAGAGCGTCAATATTCAGAGGATAATACCTGCTTCGAATTAACAGAATTTCGTTTGTTTAAACAACACAGGATGTAGAATCATAAAATAATGAAATAGCGATGGACAATTTGCCTACTAGTATTTTATTTGCTGTTGACTGTACTAATTAACACTATCTGCACCAGCTTTTATTAAAAACATGTAATTTTATTGCACCTAATGTTTATTATAGTAAGACCACTTGTTTGTGAAAAGATATTGGCGATTTTGGTTTATGGAGTCAAGAATGGTTCGTTCATTGTTATGCTGCGTTTTTTTTTTCGGTAAGGGGGTTCTGAGTATTCTGCGTTTTTTTTCGGTAAGGGGGTTCTGAGTATTCAATTGTGTAGAATTGGTCATATCTTGTCTTCCCCCGTGCTATCATCACATCTCTTCTCCCTCTCTTTTAGCTTCTTTATATCCTCTTTCTTCGCTTCTCTACTTTGTAATTCATTCTCATTTAACTTTGAAGGAAGGAGAAAGAAAGAGGAATAGGAGGGAGAGAGAGAGAGAGATATGGAAAGAAGGAAAGAAAGAAACAAGGAATATCCTCTCTCCTTTCTCTCTCTCTACTCCTTTCTCCCTCCTTCTCTCTCTCCCTCTAAGAAGGGAAGAAAGAACACTCCCCCCTCTCTCTCTCTCTCTCTCTCTCTCTCTCTCCCTCCCTCTCTCTCTCTCTCTCCCTCTCTCTCTCCCCCCCTCTCTCTCCCTCTCTCTCCCCCCCTCTCTCTCTCTCTCTCTCTCTCTCTATCTATCTATCTATCTATCTATCCATCTTTCTTTCCTTCTCTTTCTTTCTTTGTTTCCTTCTTTCTTCGTTTCTTTAGTAAAAGAGAGAGAGAGAGAGAAAAAAAGAAGAGAGAGGCCTCTCTCTCTCTCTCTCTCTCTCTCTCTCTCTCTCTCTCTCTGTCTCTGTCTCTCTCTCGCATCAGACATTAACCTGTAGGTCTGTATCTGCTCGTAAAAGTGAACTTGCAAAAGAAAAGCTCAGAATCTCTCTCTGTCTTTATAAATCCATCCATTTAAGAACACAACTTTTCGACTTACCCTTCCCCGGAAACTTGTCTGTGTACGCTCGATGTGAATATGTAGATCCTAATTTCATGATTAGACACGGACTAGTTATTTGGGAAAGGAAAAGATAACTTATTCGCTACATTAGAACTTAATATGTACATTTAGATATTGTTTGCAGAATATTGCAGTTACTTCTTAAATAAGCTGCTGTAATTTCCTTTGCGAATTAAGTAACCGAAAGTTTAGCAGTTTCCAGTTATGCTATAAATGGCTCTAGTATCTGCTCAATTTTTTACCTTTCATGTCACGTTTTTACGAAACACTTATTGTCTTGTCAAAAAGCATGTAAAAAATGAGATATTCAAAGAACATTAAAGTATTCCTCCACTTAAAGCATGATAATCCCTTCAGTAATAAAGATGTTTAACATGGGCATCCAAAACTGAAGGTGCGCATGTTGGATTGAGCACAATAGCCGTGTCTGCACCTCTGTGACATTAATAATGGCATATCAGACGTGCATGTTATGTTCTCGCTTCACAGACCGCCCGTGCTGACATCTGGTGGATGAGATCATCCGACTACTGAAATGGCCTGCATTTGCACATTCCGTGGTAAATCGGTGTGTGTTGTCAGTGTTGCCAGATGAGCTTTTCTTTGTGTTACCTTTATTTTTTTGAACACGATTATTTATTTCATCTTCTAGTGTTGTGTTTTTGCTTAATTGCGTATTGTTATTTATTAATTATGTGTAGGAAGTGTAGATGGCACTGTTAACATGCTAACCGCAAAATAATTAGTGGCTGTTACAAAGATATAGTGATTTTCAAAATCTGTTTGGAAATTGTGGAGCTCTTTTACCATATTTAATTATTTCTTGAATATCTTGAAGTAAAATTCGTGAAGGTGGAAAACTAGTGAGACTCCGTGAAGTTGTAAATATAGTTATTCTATGAGCACAATACATAATGGGGCAATACGATTTCCTCAGGAGAGTGTTTTCTTTTGTTTGAGCTGTGGATGACTTTATAATGCATAAAGAGCATGCCCAATTTCAATTTTCGAGTTTGGATTTCTCTGAAATTATTTCCTGGTTAGAAGTATAAGCTAACCCCCACCCCTCCCAGGATGTGAAAAGGGAATATAGGGATGTTAAGGACTTGATTTCGCTCACTCATGAATCTGTAGACACGAAGTTGAAACCACATATACATTTTTATTTTGTGAGGCCTTTTTGCGGCCAACGGCCACTCGTGGGTAAAGCAAAGATTTAGGTTTGCCTTATCACCGATTTCATCTGTTCATCCTCATTGTCGCGATTAACGTAAGAGACGTGAAATTTACCAAATTAGTCACCAGTTGTTTTCGAAGAGGGGAGGTGCCCCCGTTGGATACGCCTTTGCCACCTGCCGTACATTTTTTTTCAGGTGTCCATGTTTCAGCTATAACCTTGAAATAGCTCTTAAAGAACACACTTGCATGTATTGAAGTATGGACAACTTTATTATATGATTTTAGCATACGCCGTTCTGCACGTAAAACCGTGGGAAAGTGATGGAATATTGACATACTGTTCTCTATCACCCTTGTCAATCTGCACCGACATGCATCTCCAAGCCAATAATCAAAGGATCGTTTTATTGCACCCTTTCCTAGATGTGATTTAGCGTGACCTGTCGGCGAACTACAAGGTCGAAGGTCATTCCCTTGCAGGTCATCTTCGAAAAGTTGATCTGTGGAATGTTGGCCCCTCGGTGAGCATAAATCACACTGACGCAGTAGATATGACTGGGGTAGCAACGCATTGCAGAGGGAGGGGCCACAAGCAGGCGTTGCGAAGGTTGTAAAACAAACGTTCAAATGACAATGTAGCATTATGATTAGAGGGTATCAAAGAGGCTGTAGGGCTAATATTTTACGACTGACAGTAAGGATTGTGCATGTCTAGGTTGCAAGGTGAAGGTGCAGTGTTCTTTTGGTCTCCACAGATGTCGACACAAATCTTGTGAATGTATTTCCGCATGGTTTGAAGCTGGAACAAACGTGAAGTCATTTATCCATCGATTTTTCAAGCAAATGCTTTATCTTGTATAAATAAACTTTATGATAAAGCGCTGCGAATATAGAAGTCCAAATAGAGGCCATATTAACAGCGGTTATCCATGAAACTTCGTTTCCAATCCACATTAAAGAAATTGCACACTCGTAAGCGATGGATAGAATGTTGTACGTACACTCGCCTAAATTAGTACTCCGGCAGTTTGTTTCTTTATACAGCATATTTGCAGAAGTTACAATTCAAAATACAAGTGTATCGATATACGCTGTATAAAACACAACTTATAACTAACTTCGTTGACCCTGTACTAAGCATGTGAACTTCATTTGTTCGTATTTTAATTCTTGTAACCCTTATTTTGCCTCAGTAAATTAATCGCCCCAAAGAGGCATAAAACTTAACCTAAAAAAATGTAATGAGCGCTGTACAGTCAACGAATTTAACAGTACTATGGAGTTAATACACCACATTTTTAATACGCTCTTAAACGTTTTGTAAATTAGAAAAGTAATCAAATTCACTAAGAAGAACTAAAGACTAATTACAGGAAGTAATACAAAATTTACTTAATAAGAATCGCACAATGTCTGTTTAAAGTACCTCGGACAAGAATGGTGTATAAAGTAGCGAATTGTGGCTCTGCTAAGCGAGTTGGACATGGGCGGTAGGGGTAGCTTGCGCTCCGCTTAATTTTCTTCCGCACCCTCTTCAGCAGTGGCGGCGCCAGGATTAATCATTTGGGGGTGCTGAGGAGGTGCGGATTAAAATTTAGGGGGTGCGATGTTGAAAATAAAGAAAGCATGAAATATGCATGCATTTTTAGAGGAGACGCAACCACGAATTTTTGTCTTCGGGGCGGGGGGGGGGGGGAAAGGGCAAGTACCAAGATAAACATGTCAATAAAAATAGTAGGATTATTATTAGTAGTAGTAGTAGTAGCAGTAGTAACAGTAGTAGTAGTATCAAAGACATCCTCCTAAATCACCCGGAAAGGCAGATGTCTGTGCTAAGGCATTTGTGTTGGACAAACTATTTGAAATAATTTGTCAACTTGTTCAATTTCACATTAGTTAATAATTGAAAAAATGCACATAAACTGTATTTTTGAAGAAAATGCATGACTAATATAATTCTTCTTGTACATACATGTGGAGCAATGTATAAAAATTAGAAAATACATATGAAACTTGTTAACACTAAATTGTGTTGTGTACGTAATCAAAGTTTATTTAATATATATATATATATATGTAACATCTTATTTAAATGCATTTCATAATCAATTCATTCGCCTCATAACTAACCAACAGCAAAAATCATATAAATCTCTCGCATGTGCGCGCTCCCTTTCATCCAAACAATTGGTCATGCATCTAAGATCAAACCGCTTAGCTGTAACAGTCTGTAATACATAGTTGGTTTTACTTCTCTCTCGGGTAATTTATAACGCATTACAGAAAAGAATGATATTGCTCGCAAGAAAATTCTTAGATCCAAATTATTGCAATTAATTTAATAGGAGGGCCCCGCATGTATTTTTATTTGCATAAAATTTGAAATCGAGAATGCCAATTGCCTCTGTGCCTCCCTTTCCCCTTGGCCGTCTGGAAGAAAAATAAAGAAATACATGAAAACTAATTCAATCTTGAATACCATTTTGTCCTGATTCTGCTAGCCTAGCTTTTTTACTTCAGTGTTTGCCCCCTTGCCCCCCCTCACACAATTGAATTCCGACCCAGGTTGGGGGGGGGGGTAATGCCCTCCCCCTGTGGTTGCGCCAAAGATACTGTGGTATCGGGACAATACGCTAAGTGCACGGCAACTTCATCTTTGTTAAAATCCCCTTCTGCCACACTATCCCCATCAACGAACTGTAACATTTCTTCGCGAACTTTCGGCTCCTCGACAAAGTCTGAAATGGTACTTTACCAAACATGTTGCGTGGAACATACAGAACGTACTAACAGGTAAACTACCTGTCGGGATACAACTCGTGTTAAATGATGTCCCCGAGCATGAGCTGAAGATATCTTGAAAGCACCTAAAATTTTTGTTCCAGTGCGACGTGGAGAAATGAGGAACAACAAACACGTGGACAATAAAACAGATTATAACTTGACAAGTTTAAAAACAAGACGCTGGAATCCATTGTTTGCGCACTTCACATCACACTTCCCCACTCCATTGTCTGCGGCGACGTTCGTTCGCAGTGTTGCAACCTGGAGGGAGGGGAATCGTCTGAGAATTTTCAACGAAATTTGAATGTGAAAGGCATGAATTAGTATCCCGTCACCTACGCTACCTATTGATTACGCTAAATTCTAAATACATTTTGATATTTTCCCTTTAAACCTTAAATGAATTACGTTATATTAGGGATATTTCTTACCAGCATAAGAAATGTATGAAATAAAACGATAGAAGAATGAAAAATATATAAACGATAGAACTGAGCTCACCTTCTAAATGTTTTCCAGTTCTCCTTCTTCAGTTTCACTCTCCCACTCATCCGAGTCTGTGTCTACCTATGAATCTGTGTCCGTGTCTGAATCGTCTTCATCAAGTTTAATTATCAGTCCATCTACACGCTCGTCCATAAGTCCATCTCTTTCAAAGTAAGAATCTTGCAGCCAAGAGTAAGGAGCATGAACATTTCAATGCTTTAGAAAAGAACACAGGCAAAGCGTGTTATCAGATTGCCTTCTCGCAGTGATTGTTGTACGATAAACAAACGAACCACCACCACCTCACTCGTTTTTTTTAAAAAACCAAAAAAACTGGCCACTGCTCGATGTCGCATTCAGAAAATGAAGTCACTCGCCCTGTAGTTTCTCTTCGTTATAAACCTTAACGCACGTGCGTAATACTACACTTTACGATCGGCACACCGCATGCATTTTCAAAGGCCAGATTAATAAAATGAACCACTGATATAATAGGAGCCTGCATGCACAGTCACGCTAAACAGTGAAAATTGTTTGTCATATTTGTTTTAGCTTAATTTTGCTGAGTTGGCACCACTGGTACTCTCAACGCCAGACCAGTGAGTAGAAGAGTGGTGGGGAGGATGACGTAATAGGAAGTGCTCCGCAGCGATCTGCGCATATCGGGACTTAACTTGTCAGGCTATAACAACAATGCCAAGAAAGAACTCGCTGAGCTGTAGGCTAATATCGAAAAAACAAGCAGACCACATCAGTCCCGTAGCCAGGCAGGGGCCAGGGGTGCTCAGCCCCCCTGGAACTGCCGTCAACCCCCCCCCTGACACTGCCATCAGCCCCCTTTACATTAGGTAAACTATTTTGCATAATTTGTCTGCAGTGAAGAGTGAAAGTGTAGACAACTCACAACTTTAAGGATAAATCCACAGAATATGAAGAGTATCTATTACATTCGCTCATTTTGTTTATGAGCAGAACTAGCTGCAAGTATTTAGAATATTCTCTAGACTTCAGAAAGTTCTTTCATAGGGAAATTTCTTTATCTATACCTTCGCTGCCTCTGTTGCAACCTCCCGTTTAGACAGAAATCTGTGACTTTGATGTCATCATGCAAGTTCCCTCCGCATCTGCGTCAAATGTCAACAACAGCTCCCAAGTTTTTGGGAAGGAAGGGGAGTTTAATTGCTTCGGCCGGGGGTGGAATATACTGTAGGCACTGTGGTTAAATATTGTGCGTTTTTTGTGTGTGATATACATATCTGTATCATCTAAAATAGTATGGGGTGTGTAAGGGACAATTTCAGTATCAGTCAATTAATACTTCAAGAGATGTTTCAAAAGATGTAGAAAAATGTAGTATTTGTGTAGTATATGATATTTATAAGTTAATTAAAATTAATTATAAAAATTAATAAAATTTACCTTCATTTAATATTTTTTTTAAAAAATGGACTAGGTTTACAAAGACGCCCCTGATAAGCCGTGAACCCCCCCCCCCCCTGGAGATAAATTCTAGCAACGGGCCTGCAACCACATAAAACGAAAGAAGAGACAGTTCTTAACAACAAAACTGACGTAAGAAAAGACAACAAACGGCCTCTGATCTTTATAGGGACTGCCGACATATATGGGGCTTCTCTTTCAATGCTTGGCTGTTGTATACAAGAACAGCGGTCTCACTACAATACCTAACAATCGGGCGCTCAATGTGACTACGACGCAAGGTACATGACTACGAAATATGGCACTGTCCTCTCTGGCACTGTAAGAGTTAATGTTTTCAACATTAGTTTTGAATAGAGGGTGCTCGCGCCCCCTGCCCTTCAGCACTAACATTAATATGTAATATTATGTCATGTCGCTATATTGAGCGCCGAATGATAGGTACTGAAGTAACAAGCAAGCACTGAAAGAGGTGTCGATACTTTTCTCTACTGGGGGCAGCCTCTGTAGATATCAGCGGCCTTTTTTTCTCTTTCGTCAGCATTGTTATGAATTTTTCTTCTTTTGTTTCTTCAAGTGGTCTGTTCATGGGTTTTAATAATTGCCTATAGCTTAATGTGAGTTTTTTTTTCTTTTTGCATTGTTGATAAACTGTTCATTTTCCTCCTACTTCTTATTCTTTACACTGGAGCAAAAATTTCAGCTGCTTTTAAGGTATCACCAGGTCTTGCTCGGAAAACTGCAACGTGTATCTGAATGATTACACTGTATGGCCACTTTCTTAGAGTAGACGACTTAATACAATATCATCATGGACGTCCAGGGGGGGGGGGCAGCATCCCTGGAAAATGAATGTCTATCTAAAGTTATATATTTCACACATATATATTTTAATTTCAGTCAGTAATTTATGTTAATCAGTGGCGGCGATTAGGGGTGCAGTTACCCCCGCTTTTTGCTATTATTGCCCCCTCACTATGCTAAACCTTATCTACCAAGGGAAAGTAAACTGTCCTTGCCGCCCCCCGCCCCCCCCCCCCGCAGTTTTGAAAGGCTGCATGCTTTCATTATTTTCAGAATCCCACCCCTAAATTTCTTTCCGCACCCCCTCAACACCCCTAGATGAATAATCCTGGCGCGCCGCAGTAGTTGGACGTACGTAGTAATATTTTTGTTACATGAGTTGATAGAGTCCAACACAGATATTTCTGCCGTGCGATGCGCGACACAACTAAAGAAGCAGTGTTGCTAATGGAGCAGATAGAAAATTCGCTGCAGTGCGCCGATGCACAGCTGTTACGTACAAGAATAAAATTAAGACAATTCAGGTCTATCTAACGTTGAGTTTTAAACGTCATGCATTATACCAGCACTAGGATTAATATGTACTAACAAGTGGCTTTGTATGTAGCTACAAGTGGCTTTGTATGTAGCTACATACATATGGAATAAAAATTCGCAAAATATGAACTAACACATACGTAAAATTACCAAAAATGCTGCAAAGAATTCTTCATACGATTCCTTATTTGAGTGATTTCAAACAAAATAAAAAAATATATTATTTTTCATTGCATTAATGCACTGGTGGCGTTCTAACTGTTCACTCCCAAAACCCGTATACACTGGTACGGAACTGCAACGTCAGATAATAACATGGCAACGTGTTAAACCGCGACAATTGGACTACAACACTCCTCCTCAAGCAGTATTATTATTTCCTCTCTGTGATCGGCGACAGTCTGTTGCCTTTGTTGTACATTTACAAAGGATGCCGGCTTCCACAACAATAACAAGTACATATACTGCCACTAGACGATAAGCTGCGCGTTTTTTTCCTTCTATGAACCTGGGCCGGCGCTAGTCATTTTGCTTCCCTGGGCGGTGGCGGCAGATGCCGCTCCCATTTCGACCCCCCCCCCCCCCCGTCATTACGCAGCAACGTGAAATTGAAAATCAGTATAATTCTAAGTAAAACATCAAAATATAAAATAAATAATGAGACTTCTTATGCTATTTCAATACTATTAAGCGCAAAAGAATATCTCGCTCGACCACAGTTTTCAAATTCTGACATCTCAAGAGATTGTCTTTCGTTCATGATAGCCCTGATTGTTCGTTCAGGAACTCCAGTCGCAGCCGCTTCTCTCTTGCCAAAATGCTGGATTGGGATGCTAACACCTTCACTGGCTTCCTCCTTCATGAACTCGTGCACGTTGCTTAGAATTTCCCGAGCTTGGCTATGCAAGGTTTTTGATTTCAACTTTGACAGAACTGGAGGCATTATGGAATTTGAATTTTAACATACACACATGCACACAACGTCAAAACGGTCAAATACTTAGTCTAAAATAAAAATATGGTGCTTTGAATCCAACAAAACTCACCGTCACTTTACCTGCCTTTCCCCTTCCGTGACAGAAATAGTGCCTCATTATTACAGTTGGCAACACTAGTTACTAGCTAGCCAATGAACATGCACTGCATAAAAGAAGCAACCACTACGCCGTGCTATATTGCCACATTACCGTCCCTGCCGAACGGTGTGAACCGCGAGCTGGAGCGCTATTCAATTGTTTTCAATAATGTTTGCGCGAGTGTGTCCAGGAATTGAATGACAATATGGCAACAATAGCGAATGTTGGCGAGCAGGGTAGAACACGTGATGCTAAGAGAGAGGGAGACGAAACGAAAATTGGTATCTACGCAACGGCAAAGATATGTGTGTTGTACTCTACGTACCTAATCCATATAGCTTCATGGTATTGTTTTTTATATATTTTTCTGCATATATCAACGTTAACGACAGGGAGAGGTGTAGTGATGAAATAGTTACGTAAAAAGAGACTTACATTAATTCATCCCTAACTCGAGATTCAAACATTGACAAAACTACACAACGGAGTCCCAGTGAGTAGAATTTTTGCAAAACCAGCCTAAATAAAATAGTATTCATAACTTTCCAATAACAACCTCCTCCAAAATGGCGGGTGTTGGTTCTTGAGGAAATTTCTAGTTTTCGTAAAAATTAATATGTAGTATACAACATAAAATCCTGAGAAAGCTATATTCATTAATATTCACTAGTAGTAATATCTAAATGCTATATCTCGGCCGTATTCAATCAATAACCTGGTGTATGTTGAACTAGAGCAGAAGTTAATTCATGACTAACTTAAACTGAGTTTAAAATAGCCATTGATCGCTGAGTGCAAGCCAGAATATGTATCATTTGTTTGCTTCTTAACTATCCTAAAGTGTACAAATGGAATAAGAGGCATTAACACTTCTTTCAATTACGGTCTATAATATGACTTCTTTCTTGTCCTCTGTTTAGGGAAGTATGTTACCTTTTTAAAAATGTGTTTAAAACAGTGTGTTTTAATTTCGTTGAAGATAGAATGGCCGATTTTGGGAAAACTTGCTACATTTTGTTAATATAACATTTATTGAATTATGTCATGTCCACGTAATTTTTGTGATCATCTCGCACACATTTTCAGTTTTAGCATAAAGATAGTACTCTGTACAAAAATTTCAGCATTCAATGTATTAGTTTCATAGTATGAAAGTAATAAATTTCATGATAAAATTGAAAAACTATCGTTAAAGTTATACATACACACAAACATGCACTTATCTTTACGTATATAATTATTACATATCGTTGTTTTATCCAGACATGTTTGTATTTATTATCCACCTATGAATCCATATCGAGGCTACATATGTTTTATCGCAAAACAAAGCTCGCACCTTTTTTTACGAAGAGCAATTTCCAACGGAGCAAGAACATTGAACAATATCGTTCTTGGTTCATCACATATGCATGAGCAATTTTTGTGTAAAAGCGTTAAAGGCCTGAAAATCATTGAACTGTTTGTTTGATCTTTTAGCTTTATATCTCAAAGGTGGCGCAATCTGAGTTTACACCGTTCTAAACTTTTGATTGGATTTTTCTCACCACACAATCTGCATATATATGTCTATGAACCTTTTGAACTGGGGCCTTGTATACCCTTGCTTTCAATGAGATGTACAAAAACTAGTATTTCTATACAGAACACAATAGGACAATCTGTTGATCCACCCAGGTACATTTCCAAAAAAATGAAAACTTGTAATTGCAATCAATCGAGGAATTTTTTGAAAAATTGTACGGAAATTTCTAGATAATAGCCAGAGGCGTATATTCGGGGCTATCAGTTTGAATATCGGGCAATTATTATGAGACAAACAAAGGTGTACCGGACAATAATTATGGGACAGAGGGTTTAAGTAAATGCACATTTTTCTTTTTCTGATATCGTATATATGAACCTACTATGGAAATGTTTGTTGAGTGTGTTAACGAATGTTTATTTATAGTTTAATGATAATGACACTGTTTACGATTTAACATGATTAGTATTTTGTATATTTTTCAACACAAAATGTTTGCTGTTTGCTAGTTTTGCCCATGAAAATTATTGAATTTGAAATCTAGAGAAATGTAAGTGCGTTTACAGTTAACATAATACATTTCCTTTCGAATGAGCTTCATCCGATCAGTGCATATATATTTTGTTTTCTTTCTTTTCCATTCTTAGAGCCTAAAAAGCACCATTAAATCAGTAAGAGATTAAAGTACTTTCACCAATAAGTGATTCTGATATCTAAATCAGTCCACCTTGATTTGAACATCTTGAATTTTTGTTTTATGTATGAAATGGGTATCCTAATTTTTAAAGTTGTAATTTAATTTTACAATATAAACAAATGTATTTTGTTTCTAGGATTCGTTAATGCTTATTTCAATATTGTCTTTCCGTCTCTTTATAGGTAAGTGATGATAATGCCTTATGTGGATGTATGCTGGTTAGTGCAAGGTAATGTATATTGCCAGTGGGGTCATTCCACGTCAATTCATCCAGGCCATGTCACCCACCATCCCCGATTTTGATGAAATTCGGTATGCTTATAGAACTTTTGATGCTGATTACAAAAATGACAACTTTTTAAAAATTGGTCAAGGGGTTCATAAGTTAAGCGCTTTTTAAGATCTCCGTGTACGCCACATCCGGCTCCACTTTGAATGACACGCATTAGGTTATAAACGATCGTATCTTCCCTCGGGTTTGCCGTAGAAACTTCAAGTTTGTTTTCTTTTGTTCAGAATGGTATAAGCTTTCATTTAAATAACGTTTCAGATGAATGCATCAGTAAACATGTATTTATATATATAGTTTTATGTATTTTTTTAGAAAAATAAATGACTAACTTCAAGAGCGAATTTCATGCAATGCCCCCCCTTCAATTTCCCCCCAATTTTATATGTAGGTAGCTCAGAGTGTGTACTAATGCCTGATGAAAAAATTGGGATGGGCGGTTCAGAGACAGGGTGATAAAAAAATCATTTGCATAAAATGACATTAAAAGTAAATCTTATTAAAAATGCTTATGTATTTAGCACAACGCCTGAAGTACAATATGTTTCAAGTTACAATATTCAAAATTTATGTTCACTAAGCATAGGCGTAACCTGGAGGGGGCAAAGGGAAGCTCTTGCCCTCTCCCAAATTTATAGATTAATTTAAAATTTGCAAGTAATAATTACAGTGGAACCCCGATTTAAGTTCCTCGATTTTACATTTTCCTTCATTTTTCATTCAATCTTGATGGTCTGGTTAGAAATTTTCCAAGATTTTATATTTTCCCGCGTATTAAGTTTTTTCATCTTGGTCTCCTGGATAACGTAAAATTGAGGTTCCACTGTATCTAAGTTAGTTTCAACAGTCTTCATTTTTTTAAAATTTTATATATTATATAATTATATATATAATTATTATTAACATTCCCAAGTTTAGCAAATTTAGCTTCGAGAACATTCTTTTTGTGCATTTTATCTCAATATGGAAGTTCTTTTTTGGCTACTCTTCATGGGGATACGTAATATGAAGTAAGAATTAATACTACACATTTGTGCTGATTGAAGTTTTTTCAAATGAATCTCTTTCGCCACATACCACAGAAAATATCCTTCTGACGGGATGGTTAGAACAGTAAAAATACTTGTAAAGACTTCTATAGTATAAAGCAACAAGTACGGCAATTATGTAGAAATAGTATTCAAGGCATAAATTTCTTAGTAATCATCTAGGGTGAAATGACAACAACCCACAGTACAATGTGTCATCAGCGATTGCAAAGTACTACAACAGTACCAGGAAGTATGCACTATTTTGAACTTACAGGTTCTGTAAGTTACTTTTTACAAGTAACTGAGTTACAGTCAATCATTTAAAAAGTTACTCAGTTATTGTTACTGGTACTTTGAAAGTAACTGAGTTTCTTTTACAGTTACTGTAACAGTAACGTACTGTTAATGATCATTGATTTGTGTAAACGTTACACAAAATCAATGATCAAGAAGACTTCCATGTTTTACTTATGTTTCTAGTACATAATATGTATTCATATATTTACATTATTACTGCTAATAAATTATGGAAAACACAGTCAACTTTGCTTGAACGATTATAATTAAAAATCATTTGTATGCCGACCACGGTATTTTGAATATGGTGTCATTGATTCCACTTGCACCTATTTCTTTCTCCTCCATTCCAAGTTCAACAAGATCCAAAGATCCACTCCCTCGACAATGACTTTTTCCTAGCTGGACAACAACATTCCAAACGAACGCAGCAGTCTACCAAAAACAATGGAGTTTTCACATATGATTAGAAATTAATTACAGTAAAGCGTGGATGTTCTAAATTTAGCATGCAACAAAGTATAGCTTCCTTGCCAGCAATTCCAAGTAAATCCTTTCACGTAGCATCCGGAGAAGGTACATATTTTATTTTTATAGTCTGGAACAGAATTATCCAATTTAGCTATTTCCCTACTGCAAAAAGTAACTCTGTTACCGTTGTTAACGTTACAGGTACTTACTTTTAAAAGTAGCTAATTACAGTTAGAATTCCTAAATAAAAAGTAACTGTACTTGTAACTTTGTAACTAGTTACTTCGAAACACTAGTTGTTTAACAGTCAGAGCCAAAATAGTAAGTGCTGATGTGATATGTTTTGTATAACTGTATGGTTTGACTTTTGTGAAGAAGTGGCTTTCGAATTCCAACAGTGAGCAGTTATGTAGTAGCATGTGTGTGCGTGACTCAAACTTGTTTGTAGGATTGCTTCAAAAGTCCACGTGAAAATGGCGATGCAGCTATTAAATTCTTGCATCCACTTTGTCCATCAACTTCCCACTACTGGCCAAAAAGTATGCTGTGTCCAGGGGACATTAACAACACAAATGGATGGACATATGTATTTAGTGATAAGTCAAATACTTTAGTGTGTTTCAAATGGTCAAAATATCCATCTAAATTGTGAACGGCACAATTTATAGTACATGAAATTTTGGCAATGCATAGAGTACAATTTTTAGGTACTATCTTAATGGGTCACTTGGAAACTTTCTTCGGGTTGAGATAATCGCAAAGTTTTCCATCGCATAAAAATAGTGTCCAGGATTATTTGATAAATACATTTGAAAAATCACAATTATTACTCTTTATTCGTTTGTTCCTCAAGTGCCAGGAGGATCACAAAATATATTTAACTCATAATTTTGGAGGGGGCAAGTGCTTCCCTTTGCCCCCGCCAGGTTACGCCTATGCTTAATGAACATAAATTTTGAATATTGTAACTTGAAACATATTGTACTTCAGGCGTTGTGCTAAATACATAAGCATTTTTAATAAGATTTACTTTTAATGTCATTTTATGCAAATGATTTTTTTATCACCCTGTCTCTGAACCGCCCATCCCAATTTTTTCATCAGGCATTAGTACACACTCTGAGCTACCTACATATAAAATTGGGGGGAAATTGAAGGGGGGGCATTGCATGAAATTCGCTCTTGAAGTTAGTCATTTATTTTTCTAAAAAAATACATAAAACTATATATATAAATACATGTTTACTGATGCATTCATCTGAAACGTTATTTAAATGAAAGCTTATACCATTCTGAACAAAAGAAAACAAACTTGAAGTTTCTACGGCAAACCCGAGGGAAGATACGATCGTTTATAACCTAATGCGTGTCATTCAAAGTGGAGCCGGATGTGGCGTACACGGAGATCTTAAAAAGCGCTTAACTTCTGAACCCCTTGACCAATTTTAAAAAAGTTGTCATTTTTGTAATCAGCATCAAAAGTTCTATAAGCATACCGAATTTCATCAAAATCGGAGATGGTGGGTGACATTTTCACAAAATTCTGGATGATTTGACATGGAATGACCCAGTGGCATATTTAAGATCGATGGGAGATTTTTTTTACAGTAGAACATAATATTAGTGTAATTCCTTACAATATTTTAGTCGTGAAGGTGGGGGAGGGGGTGGAAAGCTGATATAAATCCATGCAATACACCAGTACAGTGATTTTTTGGTTGTTTTTTTTTTTGTTGATGTGGGGGTGACGTTTCCTTGACTCCTATTTGAATGTTTCCCCCTTCTATGGGCGTTTTTTTGTCTTTGTTTCTTTTCGTCTGCTACTGTCGCTCGATGTGTTGGGCTTCTAGTTGTTAAGGGCTCACTGTGGTCGAGAGGTAAACCATCAGTACAGTGGGATCCACTAGTATTACCGTGCAAATTGTCCATCACCATGTTCGTGCACTTTATTTGACCCAATAAGAGCTTCAAGAATTAAAAGAAAACTCAAAACAAGCTGTTGAGAACTTCTGCACCAGCACACATAAAAATCCATCGCTTAAAAACGCATACGATGTAAGAGAATAATTAATGAAAGTAGTCATGGACAATTTGCAGGGTAATACTAGTGGATCCCACTGTACATGGAACCTTTTGATCTAGTATAATGTACGTAACAGCTAAGTTTCCTACATTGCAAATTACCAGAAAAACGTATTCGAAAATACAGTAATTGCAATGCAATAACTGTATTTTCTAACACAATATATTAAACTGGAAACCTGCAATGAATCTATGCTCGTATTTCATGAATCAAGACCTACCCTACTACTCAGTTACAGCGTGCACAGACAGCAACGCCGGCATGTGGCAATTCGCCAACATCTTATCTTGAGTACAGTTGTACAGTATGATGAGACGAAAAATAATCTATGCACCATGGTTTATTGTGCCCTGGACATAAATTATACCGTTGCTTTGTAATTTCTGCAACGTTACATTTGAAATGTAGTACGTGTCTGTGTGTATATAAGAATGAGCGGGTACAGTGTTGCACTAGATAAGCATTTGTTCCGTTCACAAACCTCGTTGTTCTTCCCGCGCTTGCCGAACGTTGACTTCAGGAACGGAAACCAAACAGCGTTGCCACTACTGAGTGCCGTGCTGTGGAGAAGCCAGACTACGCTAAGCTATGCAAGAATTCGAAAGTGTATGCACACGCCTGTTCGGATAAAGTGGCACATACTTAAACTGTTAATCCCTATAGTGTGCCATTTTATGTGAACAGGAGTATACAATCAGATGCTTGTTTCGGTAACTATATTGAGAGTCCGTAACATTTTATTAACTTTGGATGTTGATAAAACAAGACAGAAGAAGATCGTGAATGATTGTAAATCCATTAGCATGATATAACTGTTTATTTCCTCTATTAGAACCACATTTCTCGTCAACTTCTTTTTAAATAATGACTCAAGTGTAATACCCTGTGATTAATTTTGTACAATTCCTACGTTGTCAAGAACAGTGTTGATTAGTCAATTTGCCAATAGATAAAAAAATGCACCCCTTTAAGACACACACACTTAGATACTGAGTTAAAATTTTTTACATAGATTTTAACCGTGTCGCATTATTGTAATGGTGTTTGTCTACATTTGATACTTTCAAGACATATATGTTTTGTGAAAGTATGTAAACATTCTGGCGGACTATTGTTAACGCAACTATTTAGGTATGTTATATTTCAGTTTTAAGCACGAGAATACGAGGAAAGATAGAATTTCTGCCTTTTTTGTTCATTTGTTGCTTTTCCATATAAGGATTTTCCAAGATTTTTCATTTTAGTGTAAATAGCAGTATTATTAAAGTTATTAGTAGTACACAAAACGACAATTCACAAAGGCAATATCAAGAAGAAAATAAAATACAATAACATGCTGTCCTGGAGCCAATAGAATACTACTGTAGTATTTGCGTTTAAATACAATCATTAAAGTACGCGTTTCACTTTTATCATTTTAAAAATACCTTATTTATTGTAATATAAATAATAATGCCAATTAAGGGTAGCTATATCATCATCAGTAGTACTGTTGAAATTATAGCTCATTTTCATATATCACATGCCCACCTTGCCATTTAAAATACTGAAGTGAAATACAAGATGGCCGCCATTTTGGTCACATACCTTATCCAGTGCCCACTCTCCTTCCCTGTATCATGTTTCGGTCTGTTTTATTCATGTTTCACCGTCGTAAATGTGTTAGACGGCTGTTTCCGTATTTATGAACCACCCTGTATATAGTTTTCCAAAGTTAATCGAAATATAGCCACCACTTAAGATTCGCGAAACTTTGCGTATACCTTTTTGAAAATTTTGTGATTACATCACTGTCAAAGGCTTTCGTAAAATCAAGATGTCTGAAATTTCTTTAGCTCCAGTTTACTCAAAGCTCTAATTTTAAGATCATTTATGGTTATTCTTGTACTGTACAAGAATGCCGTAGCCATGTTGGGATCGAGCCAGTCCCTTCCCATATGAAAAGCAGCATGGGAAAAATTTGCTGTTCGTAGATTGGAACATGTGATTTAATTTATGCCGAGTACGTCGTTTATCAAAGAATTTTGCATGGGAGTTTTGTGGCAGACAGTCTTTCACACGAGTTTGCCAGAAAAGCTTGCCAAAATATATGATAAGCAATATGATAAGTAGCAGGTGGAAAAATTCACACATTTTACGAGACAAATGGTAGTTTAGGAGTGTTGAGTACTAGAATTGATGTGTCTTAGGTTTCAAGCAGTGGGGCGAGGGTGTCTGTTGCCCCCCTCCCCCACTTTTTGCCAGTTTTACTTCCGCGCTGTGCTAAACATACGAAACTATTCTTGCCCCCCCCCCTAATTTTATAATCCAATCGGCGCCACTGGTTCAAAGTGCTGCGACGGGGAATAGAGGTCTCCCTGTCTCTCCTGTGTGTGTGTGTGTGTGTGTGTGTGTGTGTGTGTGTGTGTGTGTGTGTGTGTGTGTGTGTGTGTGTGTGTGCGCGCGCGTGCGTGTGCGTGTGTGTGTGTGTGTGTGTGTATTGTTGTCGTCTCACTTTCGGAAACATATACAGGGATCTTCCATAACGCAATGCTAATTCTGCGTTGGGTTCGAACCAAAGACCCTGAGCCGTCTCTTGGGTGGTGTAGTCATTCATCATTCATCGTCCACATTCATCTTCCAGATGCTAATCACTCGCTTGGCCTAATTGTGAAATATGCAAGACGTTACATTCAAAGTCATGGCAAAAACTTACATGTACAATAATTGGATTTCTGTACTCTCCATGACTGAATCGGTATGGATTTGTCTAGAAAAGGATATTACTTGCCTCACAATTAGATGAAGGTTATTTCCACACTTGTTCTCTCTTGTTAGTTACATGTCTGACCTTCCTGTCAGAATTCACTCTTATTATGCACCTGTCAGAATTCACTCTCCTTATGCACCATTGTCCAATAACCGTTTCCCACTTCCATTCTCTCTCACCATTCGCGATCTTTTCTCTGTCTCGTATCCTCTCCAACTGTCCTCGCTCCCTCACAATTCCAACGCTCATTCCATACCCGTCTCTCAAGTCAATAACCTAACGTTTGCCTAATTTCTTATTCCGCATTCCTTTCTCTGTTTCCTGCTATGCTAAGAATGACAGGACACTTGTCCCTTCTACCCAATACCTTGGGTACGACACGCTTTAAACATAATCGAAATAATTTCAATGTGTGATTATGTAGTTGTTCTAAGTATGTTGATCATAAGGTTACAATTCGAGCGAAAGGATCACAAGTACTCTATGTGAGGTTCATTGTTGAAAATGCTTACGATAATCAGGTCGTTGACGCACTCTTTGAAATATATTCGCATTAATGATTTGAACGTTGAGAGTTTTACATTCAAATATTCACTCAAATGAAGCTACAACAGATGCATTTCACGTGTCTCACAGAAAAAGATAATATATAATAACACGATCGCTTCTTGGAAGGATAAGCCGTGCTGCTGTCGAAATGTCCAGAGGCGTCGCCTGAAGGGGGTTAACGGAGCACACAAATTCCCAACCCAAAACGGAAAATTTAGAATTTTTCTTTTCTGCACAATAAAACACTACATTTCAATATATTTATTTTTTACAAATATACAGTCTCAGGTTCGTGTTCTCGATAAAACATGCGCTGTTATGTTCGTACTTTTATGTTGCTTTGCTTCGACATTTGGCGAGGACACTCTAAGGAAAAAAAAATATCTTAGCTTTGTTTCTTGGCTAAAATGTCGCTCGATTAACCAATGTCATTTAGGTTCACTGTTCTCTTCTCTGCGATGATCAATAATGATTGATCTGTGTGTTTGTAGCCCCCTCGGTCTGGTGGATGGGTGTAATGTTTTTGATTTAAGGCTGGCTGTGAACACCCGAAGCATTTACACCACGTGGCGCCACTGGAAATGTCCTGCTAGTTCTCCTAACTTCAATCACTTATGACTTCGTTGAGATATGTAAAAGGGCCTCGTTTCTAATGGAAAATCTGCCCATACATGAAAGGGCGAAAGTAATAATAATAAATTAAAGTAGCGAGGCATATTATATGTTACTGTACAGTTGTTCTTGTCAAACATTTTGTATTTTTCTCATTTTCATTTTCTCTTTGCAATTTTTTTGTACACCGCACTATAAATACGCTTGAAAGTAAGGAATATTTTGGCAACGCAGGGGCAGGATTACGTGGCAAGCAACTGATTGCATCACCAACGGCCCCTCCGCTAGACACGGTTGGAAAATCGACGGGTTTCTCTTTCTTGGTTTGGCAGTAAATATTGACGTAAATTTCACGCCCTGGCATCAAACAAGTCCCGATCAATCGAACGGTTGATATAAGCGGCGCCAAACAGCCTAGCGCACAGAGAAAAAGCTAGAATAACATGCCATTAGCGACCACACGACAGAAGAGAACTGTACAGGGCTTTCGACACTTTTATTACTCTTTCGAGCAGCACGACCAAACAATATTGCGAGAGCAAATAATAATCCGAAACAATAATCTCATATTTCCAGTTGTTTGAAGGGAAGCCATGCGTAATATAAATCCGCCTGCAGCCGAAATCGTCACGGACAGCATTTCACGCGTTAATGATCAAGAGGATGGAGGGGAGGGGGTGGACAAGGTCATGCAGTACCCTCCCTCGGAATTTTGTCAAACACCCCCGTCGTAATCCGAATGCCGACGGGATTCCCAATATGAGGCTCAACATGTCATAAATGCCAAGTGAATATCCCACGGTATTTGTAGAGTTGTATTATGAGCATGGGGAAGAACTGGGCCAAAGGGGTGCAGTACAGGTTGGCTAATGGCTATAGGCTACTTAGTCATATCACAAAATTCCAAGTAGTCTATAATTGCAGGATCTAAAACATTCAAACTTTCACTCACTTCTTTTTACTTCTGATTGAATAGTTGTTTTATGTCCACTTTGTGCAGAAAAAGGCTAACCGGGACTGGACCATGCCCCCCCCCCCCCAATGTTAACGATGTGGGAGCAGAGCCCCTCAAATAATTTTGCTTAAGAGGATCTAATGTATTATTTTTGCTTCTCTTGTAAAGTTTACTCTGAATTGTGCCACATAAACTTAACTTTAAATACACATTTGAAATGTTCTAGACCAGTGGTTTCCAACTTCAAAAGGTCTGAGGGCCAAAATTATATCTAGAAGTTGATTGGCGGGCCTCATTTTTTTTGAGGGGGATTAAAAATTACAAAAATTGTAAGTACTGAACTGCAAATATGTAGTACTTTCGCATGACCTAAATTTCTAAAATGCGGCAATAAAAACAATGGAATCACAAATCAAAATTGTATAATTACAATTTATTTCACAAAAAAAAACAAAAAAAAACAAAAAAACAATACTTATGAATGAATTGAAAGAAATGAAAAACAGACCATACAAATGAGAATCCTTCATAGTAAGTTCAATGTGAAAATTGAGGCCGATAAGCTTCTCTTATTAAAGTTGGAATGTCCACTTCAATTTCTGTATTTGAAAGTCTCAGAAGGTGAAGAATCTGCCAGTCGGCTTCTGTAGCGGTTCTTGATGAACTTCATTGAAGAAAAAAAAAAAATCAAACGTTCATTCCGCATAGCGAAGGGGTTGAAATGCATGGTGTGAAGAGAAAGTTACGTCACTTTAGATTCTTCTGATGATGATTATTGACTGCAAAATAAATTCTACCTGTGATATGGTCCTTCTTCACAGAGCTTCCGTTCCTTCAGTAAATATAGAACGTATTTTAATAAAAATACATAAAATTAATGTATTTTGCAAACTGACTTCGCGGGCTGCAAAAGATGGCATCGCGGGCCGCCAGTTGGAAACCCCTGTTCTAGACCATCAACTTTGGGGGGGCTGAGACCGCTAAACCATCAACTTTGTGGGGCTATGACCAGATACAGCAAAACACATGACTTATTATTATATACTAAGTATATAATTGTGAGTATTGTTAACATTTTTACTAAAAAGAGTTTCAAAAGAAGATGTGCATGAACTAGGAGAGTGGATGGGACGTTCGGTCTACAAATGGCTCTCACATGACATTCAGAACGAGATCATTGATATATTAGGGAGATCTGTTTTGCGCTCCGTGGTAGCAGATATTAAAAGTCGGGAATATTTTGCTATTGTGGTTGACGAAACTTGTGACATATCCATCCGTGAACAATTGACATTTTGCATTCGAACTGTAAATGAAATTTTTTAATATTTTTGAGGAATTCGTGGGCTTTTACGAGATTCCGAACACTGAGGCCAAAACTTAAAAAATGGGAGGGAGGGAGTGAGTCATTCATCAATTTATTTCAGTGATCGGAGCCCCCCCCCCAATAATTTTGACAAGTCGGCGCCCCTGGACTGGACCGGACCTACAGTTTAAAGTGGAATCCGAACCACTGTGCCATGTGCCTCCACCGGATATTGAACCAGGGACCCCTTGATTACAAAGCTACGATGTTACCACTACACCATCGGGGAGACCTAAGTTTTTACTTAGGTAAACTTGCCTGTTCATACGATGTTATTACTGGGTAAAGGAACGGTAAAAACGATACATTCCCCCTTCCCTCTCCAAATGCTTGATTTTGAAAATATCTAGTTTTTGTGAGGAATGTACAGTATTCTTTGTCCGCTGTCAGAATGAAAATCGTTATACAAATACACGTGACGTGTCAGAAATTCTATTGATTTCCTGTACAGAAATTCATTGAGTTTACAGTGGGATCCTTGAGTATTACCGTGCAAATTGTCCATGACTATTTTCATTAATTTTTCTCTTACATCCTATGTGTGTTTAAGCGATGGATATTTATGTATGCTGGTGCAGAAGTTGTCAACAGTTTGTTTTGAGCTTTCTTGTAATTCTTGAAGCTCCTTGGGTCAAATAAAGTAGACGAACATGGTGATGGACAATTTGCACGGTAATACTCATAGATCCCACTCTACACAGGTTACCAAATCAGTTTAACATCGCAAACCATATTGATATATTCAGCTCTTATTCGTCTTACGTTACCAACCTACAGAAAATTTGCAAATTGTCCATCACTAATTTCATTATTTTTTTCTTTTGCATCCTGTGTGTTTTTAAGCGATGGACTTTTATGTGTGCTGGTGCAGAAGTTGTCAACAGCTTGTTTTAGTTGAAGCTCTTATTGGGTCAAATAAAGTGCACGAACATGGTGATGGACAATTTGCACGGTAATACTCATAGATCCCACTCTACATAAGTAATACTATTGTGAAACTAAGTTCTGTTGATCTTGGTACAGTGGGATGCATAATTTTTACCCACCACATTGCCCAACACTATGCTTATTCTCATGTTGTTTTACGCTATGAGAATTTCACGATTTGAAACAAAACACCAAAGCTAGGGTGACCAGACACATGCATTCAAAAAAGAGGACATAGCATGGTGAAAAAGGAGGACAAAGTCATAAAAAAGAGGACATCGCAAAAAATGGGAACACATTTTGCCATTACTCATAATTTAATCAATATAAAAATAAAAAAAACTACCAACACTTTACTCACAGATAATTCTGATGATATTTTCAATAAATTCCTCCTACTTTTAAGCAACAAAAGCAATCTCCTAATCTATTGTTTAACATGACAACCATAACTAAGAATATCTATAGTTCAAGCATAGAATTTTTACTATTTTTTCCAATTCTTGGATATTAGAATGTAATATCCCCATATGTGAATGCAAATGTTACAAGTAAGCTTCACTTTAACTTATTTCCAAAAACGAAATTTAAATTTTAGGTAGTTTATATTGTGTCAGGAAATATGATTTTAATGCCACGAATATTTCTAGCACTCTTTCAACAGCAGGGGAAAGTGGCAGCCACCGTACACTTTACCTCATATTCGTTTCTTCCATCCTTTAAAAGCATGATATATTCTTGCTTAGATCATCATCATTCGTTATTTCATAAAAGTAAATATGACTTAATAATAAGAAAATTCACACTACGCGCTTTTGTATCGCGTATATTTGACTCTAAAATGAACTGGCCGACCTCTGTGGCGGAGTGGTTAGCACACCGCGCCACAATGCCAGAGGTCCCGCGTTCGAATCCCAGCTTGAGCGTGAGTGTTCTTTGTGAGTGTCCCTTCATTAAAATCATGATATCATCGCTCATCCTCATCATTGCGATTAGCCAAAGGAGGCAAAAAAGCGAATTAAAATAAACCATATCAATCAATCGAAAATGAACTGCTCAGATTACACGTGTTTGAGAAGTCTCAGATTGCGAAGCAACGACTTAAAATAATACGTACTAATGTAATGACTAGGAGTGGGTGGGACAGAACTATTTTTGGTCGGGACGGGAGAGAATCGCGATTTCCGGATCAAGCCGGGAAATTTTCGGAACTGGAAATGTTTAAAAATTTCCCGACGCTGTGGAAATCACGAATTTTACGTCACTGTCTTTTATTTTATTATTATTATTTTTACAATTTTCGAGAAGTGTCAAGACACTTACAATGCAGAAAACATCAAGAATTAACTACTTTTAAAAATTACCATTTGAAGGTTCCTGACTGCTCGGGATCCTGAAAAGTCTGGAAATCATTCCCCGAAGTTGAGATCGGAACAGGAAATTCTTTTTACCTATCTCGGTACCCGCTTTTCTGGATCCCGCACACCCCCACTAATGACTCAGTTGGGAAAATGATCGTGTTCAGCTCCCAGATGCTAGGTGAGCATTGCTCGAATACTTAACGCGCCCAATCTGGATCCAATTTTTCTTGCAGACTGAAATCAATTTTGATTTAATAGGGCGCAAATAATTTCATGGGACGCCCTTGCATTCTCTCTTTTACAACTTTTGTGCCTCCCCGATGGTGTAGTGGTAACATCGTAGCCTTGTGATCAAGGGGTCCTGGGTTCGATACCCGGTGGAGGCACATGGCAGAGTGATTCGGATCCCACTTTAAACTGTAGCTCTAGTTCTGATTAGCCTTTCTGTGGACTTACAGCCACAAATCGATCAATCAATTTTACAACTTATTTTCATTTAGATCGTTCGGCGCCCAGAGCCGACTTCCGCCATCCCCTAACTACAGTTCTAAACTTGAGAAGACTAAGAAAAGGAGGTACTGCGAGCGAAGCGAGCAAGAAAATTTTACGAAAAGTATTTTTATTTGCATAAAATTTGAAGTTGTGGGCGGTAATTGCCCTCTGTTGGAACACTTAGCCGTCAATGTTTGCCCCCCAGAACTCATTTCCGTCCAAGGTTGGGGGAGCAATGCCCCCTGTGGTTGCGCCACTGGATGCTATCTAAAAAGGAGGACATTTACAGATTTCTAAAAAATCCGCCCGAACGCCGGACAGACACCTAAAAAGGAGGACATGTCCGGATAAAAGAGGACGTCTGGTCACCCTACACCAAACTATCTACCAACAGCCACTGGACCAGCACACACCGGCAGTGTGTCCGAAAGGTACAAGACCGTACTTGAAGCGAGCATACTTCGAGAATGGTCTTGAAGTCGTGGACTGGAAGTGAAAATCTTCCGAATTGCACTTCGACTGCAGCACCAAACCGAGGACAAGTTTGTTTTTCACCACAGAAATCACATAGCATTTGTAAATGTTTAATACATACATTTCCACATATTAAAAGAACTGCAACAAACAACTTGCTGGCTTTCTACCTCCGCGATTTCAAACAAATGAACAACAAGTCCACTTGTCACGTGACCGAGCCTCCAACTTCGTGTGCTCTACCGATATCTCGTGAACCTGACGCTTTCGAACTGTATTTCCTTCAAGTATGTACTTTGTTCCTTTCGGACAGAGCCACCGAATGCAAGAGAGAAATGAATTAAGTCGGGGACAATTTGCCGACCAATAATTGTGCATCCCATGTTTCGTTAAAACCAGTATACTGTTTCAAAAGGGCTCCTGCTGAAGTCGAAATTTCAATAAATCAGTCAATCGAGGCGTAGGCGTAACTAGGCGGGGGAAAGGGGGTACTTCACTGCAAGTTTTTCAGTTTTATTAAAATTTACAAGTTATGGGGTCTGAGGAGCAAAGTATTAAAGAGTAATATTTGTGATACAGTCACAGTTCTGTAGCAAATAATCCTAGACACTATTTTTATGAGATGGAAAACGTTTTTCAGTTTCTCCCTTCAAATTTGATTTTGCACCTCAAAATTAGACCCCAAGTGTGATTGTACCACCTCAAAATTGGGCCCCAAGTTACGTCCATGAAGCGAGGACAATTTGGCCACTGTTTTCTTTATCTTAAATTGTACGGAGAGTTAACGAATTAGTTTATACACCACAATTTTAACGTTTTCGAAAATTAATTAGAAGAGTTTACACTTTCTATAAAAATAAATTACAAGAAGTAATATAAAATTATATTTGAAAACAGACTAAGTATGTCTGCCGAACTACACCTTGATCAGCAATGTATAAAGAATCTAATTCTGGTGCTGCTATGATATGATGTAAGTATAGATATACGCATATCAACGTGTGGTAAATGAGAGCGCTCTTCCGACTGAGAACCATGGAAGCATGAATGGGTTTGACCTTACGGAAAGATCACTTTGTCTTCATTTTTTCACCCGCCGTGAAGCAGTAGGCGTACAAGAGGGTGGAAATTTATAACTCATTGAAGCTCCATTCAAAAACGTTTCGCCAGTGGACGAAATGGGTTGGGTCCGTAGAAGAACTGAGCTTGAGGGGTCGGAAATGTTTCGTTGCATTCACAACCACGTCACGTCCCAGACTGCACCTGATGACTCTTGTGTGTTCTATGACCACCTGACCGCGGGCAGCACGCTGCTTTGTGACGAATGGATTACGAGCACGGACGGAAATATTATCGGCCCTAAAGGGTTGATAGGTTAAAATGTATGTGCTCGCGGGTCGTATCAATCTTCCACGCGTGTTGGTGTTGGAAATTATATGCAACAGTGGTTTGGGATATTGTCCTGCACAGTTATAGACGTGAGTATCCTAATAATGTCAGGCATGTAGTAATTTGCGAGAAAAGGTAAGTCCACGGAAAAGCCTGGTGAAGAGAATCAACTGCTTTGTCTCAATGTTCAAAGACCACGGTTGAAAACCAACCCCAAGCGGTGAACTTTCATGACTGCGAAGGGACAGTTACCTTCTGCTGCGACGCATTGGAGGAAAATTTGTTCAGTCATCTGTCGGTAGACAACTGAAGTTGTAGAACTTATAAATCACGATTTTAGCAGAATATTTTACATATAATTTGCTATTTTTCATTATCAGTGTTAGGTATTTAGTATATAAATTAGATGGCATTTATCCAAAATTCACTTCGGGTGACATCTTACGCAACATGCTGAGTGTCCCGTCCCTCAGATAGATGCACGCACCAGTTAACCTTCCGTTCCAAACTTTCCAATGGAAAAACAGACTCCTCCGCACTTCTCGCAAAGATAAACTTTTATGTTCCATACTCAAAATTAAGACCCAGAAATGACCTCATCCAAATTTCACGCGGTAGAACCAGGATGGCTGAAACTGATCCCATGAGGAGGATGTGCGCGTTGTACAATATAGTAATTTATTGAGCAATTTATTGAGCAATTTTCACACCGAAAGTACCCCTGAGGGGCATTGGTGCATGTACATTACAAAATACATGTTGAACATCGCACATAATATATATCTATACATCAATTTGGCAGAATTTTTTATAATATAACATAATATAATAGTAAAACATACATTGACAAATTATTTTTTGAAGTGAACTAGTGCTGTAAAAGTACATATTATATAGTGTATACAATCTACATTTATTTTATAAAGTTATTTAATTCTTGAACTGAATATAATGTGTATTCCAATAACAATTTTTTCACTTTACTTTTAAACATTGTGGATCTTTCAAAATTTTTGTAACTTTTTGGTAATATATTGTATAACTGGATGCCTGAGTAAAAAGGTCCCGTTTGGTATGCAGTTAGCCGCACTTTGGGAATGTGGAAGTTATCTTTTTGTCTGGTATTGTAATCGTGAGTGTCTATGTTCCTTGGATAGTTCGATTTTGTTTCGTGTATGAAAGTAAGTGTTTCAAGTATGTACAAACTTGGAAGTGTTAATATACGGAATTTTTTGAAAAGCGGTTTACATGTATCAGTTTTGTGTGCATTTGCCAAAATACGGAATGCTCTTTTTGGAATTTTAAAAATCCTCTCCGATTGAGCCGAGTTCCCCTAAAATTGGATACCATACCTCAAAATACTTTCGAAGTTTGAGAAATAGATATTTAGCATACACACTGTATTGAAACTATTTTTTAAAGTTCTTAATTTATAACATACGGTGTTTAGCCTCTTGCATAAATGATCTATGTGAACTTTCCAGTTTAGACACTCGTCTATAAATATTCCAAGAAATTTTGTATTGTTAGTAGCTGTTATAACGGCATGCCCTACTGTGAAATTATCTTGCTTAATAGAAGAGTTTTTGGCTCTAGATACAACAAATTTTATTATATTAGTTTTTTCGTTGTTCATAGAAAGTTTGTTTGCTGAAAACCAGCTTTGTAGTTCAGTAAGAGCTTCTTCCGTTTTTTTAATTAAAGTTACATCGTTAACAGAATCTACTAAAGCAGTAGTATCATCAGCGAAAAGAGTAACTTGGGCAGTTTCAACATTTGCTGGAAGATCATTTATGAACAATAAAAACAATAGGGGTCCTAGTATCGATCCTTGGGGGATTCCAATAACCACATCTTTCAATTCGGAGTAATATGTTGTTTGCGTCCCATTATTGGATAAGCTATTTATTGCAACGCTCTGTTTTCTATTCGATAAATAGGATTCTATTAATTTATTTGATAGACCGCGGATTCCGTAGTATTTTAATTTCTCTAGTAGTATGTGATGATTCACGCAGTCAAACGCTTTTGATAAATCACAAAAAATTCCAACAACAGAATACGTTTTGTTTATGGCGGAAAGAATATTATCAATTATATCAAAAATGGCATTTTTTGTTGTTTTCGATTTCACAAACCCATTTTGTTGCTTTATGAGTATCCTTTTATCTTCTGCATATTTTATTATCCTATTATAAATTAATTTTTTGAAAAAATTGACAATAAGGAAATTGGTCTATAGTTTTCAATAATACCCCTGACATTGATCTATTTAGACCTAAAAGCAAACATTTTATGTGAACCCTGTATATAATAGCATTGTAACCAAATATGTTGCATACTTTATGATATACCACCCTTGTATTATATATTGTTGTTATGTAATGATTATTCTGTTCCGTCTTATACGTAGTTATTTTCTACTTGTCTTTGTTGTTTTCTCTTACCAATTCTTAATTACTTGTTTTGTCAATATGTATGTAAACTGAACTCAGCTAACCTAAAAACACTGTAACTCGGCATTTGCCTGTAGTGTTTAATAAATAAAATAAATAATTTATAGATGAACTTTGGTGGGTCGGATCTCACTTTAAACTGTAGGTCCAGTCCGCATGCGAACAGTCTCCACGGGGCTCTTCCCAAGTTCTTCCCCCGTGGCAGTGTTGCCAATTTAGCTCTCTTGGAGCTAGATGTGGGTCTTTTGTGCACTCGTTTAGCTGTGTACTGGGGCGCCTGGTTCCGGCCTGCATAGGCCAACTTTTGCCATGATTATACATTTTGCACGTGACGTGATATTGTTTTATTGGCTGCGTCGCCCCTCCCCTCTTATCCCCAGCTACTTTTTTTTTAAATATATATATATATATAACTCCATGTTGACGTGAATTGGCATAATATTGTCAGGGAATCCTTTTCTTTTTTCGATTTCATACGACCATCGGTGGATTATTGAGATGGGTGATGCCGCCGAATGTAAATGGTGAAAACTAAGAATAAATTGTCATCAATTTAGAGTTATCGGTAATAGCAGCGCCCCACCTTTTTGACAATTAACATTACCCTAGGAAGCACTTTATCCAGCCTTCGCAAATGTGGCTCCTTGAGAGTCAGTGTTAACTCCATTTAAGATGAAAATTAGCTCTTTTATGCGCATCAAGTTTTGCAACACTGCCAGGATGTCCGTAGGAGGTAAGGAGAAATGCATTGGATTTATGGGAGTATTTGATTTGTTCTCTTGGGAATATAAAACTTATGATGGAATAGAAAATGATATCAACGGGAAGGGGTCAGTTTGAAGATAGATTTCACCAGCAGAAAAGTCGAAATTCCCATTTGATTAGCCGTAACTTTATGTTAAGTTTATTCCCCATAAGGAATACATGGGATTCCGAAAATTCTTATTCATCGTATTTACACCCATTCGGGTGTAAATTCACAATTGGTGCGTAACTGTATTTCCTCCCCTTAAAACAACAAATCAATGAATCAATAAACCTCTATACGTTTATTCAAATACTGAAATACTTGACAGGGAATACCTTTTAAAATATAGTACTATTAAAATATTCACTGATTCATCGTCAATTTACCACAAAGTTGAATCAAATGCGTCAAGTGTTCCGAAAAAACACACATCTTCTGTTCTCCCTGCCTACGATCGGAGCACTTGAAATGGGGAATTTGAGCCTGTGGATCCTCCTATGGTTTAACATGGTAACGGGCAAAAATTTGCTAGCCCCCGCATCCAGTGAAACTTCAAATCCCGGACCGATATGAAACGCCCTGTATCACCCATGAAGCCTTAGCAAAAATCGAACTCGTGACGCCCGCATTATCAGTATGGTACACTTACCTCTAAGTCACTGATGCCGGTTTCATTGCATTTCCATTCGTGAACACTGCGTCATACCGATCTACGGACATCGTTCATCTGAACGACTCGCAAAGGGAATATACAATCCTATTGGATCCTTGCCATTTGATGCAGTTGTATGGTTTGGAAGGACCTTTTATATCGCTTCTGTTTGTGTGACACGTCCCATTGGTCGTAAGGCAGGAACAGCGTGCTCGCGTGATTTTAAATTGCTTTTGTCAGAGTCGTGTGTCATGTGTGGTCCTCTATCCTTTGTGAAACGGTCAAGCTATGTGCTGGATTATCTCGTAATGTCTAACCACGCACACTAAGGGTTTGTGGAGAGTCTCATTTACCAGGAGCTATCCATCTTCCGGTAGCTTTAATTTATCTTGCTTCAGTGTTGCCAACTCTCCAAACGTATTGAAATTCACGCACTTAAAATTTAATAATTTTAACAAGTAATCCAATTTTTTGGAATGAAAATAAATTTTTAAGGTGATAGTGACCCTCCGTAAGAGAAACTTTAAAATGTTTAGTGAGTTGGAAATATTGTTATTCATATGAACGTTTCTTGTTTTTATGTGGTATGATTTATGACGTCACGCACACGAGGAATGCCTTCCGTTCTTAGGCTAGTCCTGTTAGGCTTGGTTCTCTTAAGCCTGAATCACACAGAATTGGATTTCCAGTAGGAATGATGTAGTTGACGCTGGACTGGCTACCCATGTACTAGTTTTCGCCTCACACGATGCTTGTTACACTGTACTTGTCGATAGTCTTTCGTTTCCATAATGGCGGCCATGGCGGCCGCGTGAGATGTAAGCAACGTATCACTTCACATTTTTAAAAGGCGATAACTATTCAACCGAGAGGAATATCGCTTCGTATTAAATGATTTAAGGTAGAGAAGAATGTCGCTGATTAAATATATACTTTACAACGTTTACTGTACACGTATGGAAGAATATTTTAGCTTTTTATATTGTAAACACCGTGCACTCACCATAAACGGTGTAACTCGACGTGCCTTTCATGCTGTATGTATTATACATTGTAATTGGAACAGCTAACCGAAATGATCCATGAAATGCTTTGGTGGAAAACTGTAAAGTACTATCTGTTATAAGATTTTTGGAAGCATTTACGTAGCATTTATAGCCGGGATAAAGGTGGACGAGCGATTTGAAGAATGTTATAGGAGAATTACTGCTTTGTGCTTTCATTAAAGAAGGAAAAGTATGAACTAGAGATTGACTCGAAAAAATCAATGCGTACCGAATAAGCTTTTTAACTCTGGTTTGCATTATTCATACATGAGATTCGCAAGATTCATTCGCAAAAAAAAGATCAAATATTTATTAATGCACTTGTATTGTAATAATAAGGATTTTCATTTTCGGCTAATCATATTTGTCACGTACACATCTCATCGATTTGCATAAATACCTAAATATAATTAACTGAACACGAATGCACTTCACGTCATCTGTCTGCTTTTTTTCTATCGAGAAACGGAGAAACTATAACAAATACAGGGTGCCGACAGACCTGGAAAACCGGGAAAAGTCAGGGAATTTGAGGTGTCAAAAAAAGTCAGGGAAATGTCAGGGAATTTCGTCTACATCGATTTTTTTTATTTATTTATTTAAAGATATCGTTATGGAACTCTGCATGAGAACAGGGAATCTCGTTCGTAAGTTTCGGCCTCAACTTTTAGGCCCCTTTTATGCGCAACACAACCACGGCGCCAGAAACCAGTGATGGCAGGAGGAGAGAGAGAGAGAAATTTCTCTCGCCCGGGCTTCTCGGCGGGAAATTTGAATTCGAACACTCTTTGGAGGAAAATTGTTATAACTCTAGCACTATGGGAGCAATCTACTTTGGATAACTTTGTTTTGCAGCTAAAACATCAGCGCATGCAACCGTGTACAATTCAGAACACCGGACCGAAGGGGGGGGGGGGGAAGTCACCCGAATTTCAATGGGAAAAAACATAAAAATCAGGTGTTTGCCACCTCTTATCCCGCTATTTTGGGCAGAAGGTGCAAACTTTAGTATTCTTTTCAAAGAATGGACATTTCTCAACATGTTTTATGTTCTTGGGTGCCAGACAAGTTGAATAATAAGCCAAATCTGATTTTTTTTTTACGAAAAATAGGTAATTTAGCATTTTTGGAGCAAAATTGTTATAACTCTGGCACTATGGGAGCAATCTACTTCGGATAAGTTTTGTTTTGCAGCTGAAACATCAGAGCATGCAACCGTGTACAATTCAGAACGCCGAACCGAAGAAGGGGGGTTTGGGGGTCGCGATCCCCGAATTTCAATGGAAGAAAACATACAAATCTGGAGTTTGCCCCCTCTTCTGCCACTATTTTGGGGAGAAGGCGCTAACTTTAGTATTCTCTTCAAAGAATGGACATATCTCAAGAGAATGAAACATGTTTCATGTTCTTGGGTGCCATGCAAGTTGAATAATAAACTAAAATGTGAAACTCTGTTCGGAAATGTGGCATGGATATGTTGCGGAGAGGGGAGGAGGTTGGTCATCAATATGAATTTCCCAGGCTTGCTCCAGACCTGTGTCAGAGTTTCCACCCAAACATAAGAGTATGAAGATCCAAGAAGCACATTCATTTCGTAATCAACATACCATATGGTATCATCGGGGTAGTAAAGGTTAAGCCTGTAAATATTACGTGGAAAATGCATTGAAATATCACTTTTTCTTGTCCGTATGGGAGTAGTAAGGGAACTTGTCAACAGATGGAGGGGATAAGAGCGGGTGGCGCCGTCCGATAGTTGTCGGACGTCGTAGTAAGGCATTTTGTTGGGCAAACTCGACAAATTATCTCACTACAACATGCGACAGAAATTGCATGGACTTGCAACATCCAACAAAAATCATATGCATAAACAAGAAGAGCTTTAGATTGCATATATGCTGCTGGAATTTTATTACTCTTCTGGCTTACTTCACCTTATTTAATGTAGCAGTGCTTACGAAGGTTTTCTTTCATCATCCTGATGTATTACTGATTTCGCACAAGTTAACATACGTTTACAATGACATTGCACTATTCTTAGATATCAAGAAGAATCCAACCAAACGGGATATATATTGAATACTATCACGAAAAAGTGAAACATAAATCTGCATTGGTGAACGTTATAAAAATTTATGACAAGTGCATGCTCCCAACGTCAAATTTACTGCAACACTAGTATTGCAATGAAATTAACGCCACTCTCTGTCTGTTTAAACTCATGAGGGATGGTCATTAATCTCTCACAAGTAAGGTTAATGTCCAATATTATGAAATAAAATACTAATAATAAATACGTAAATATTTTAATATCATATTTACTCGAATTATTCAATCATAAAAGCAAATAACTTTTTTCAAGAATTGACTTTTCTCTGCCAGCCCTGCTAAATTTTCACTTTCCATCTACTGATGTATACGAGGGGTGGCCAGAAAGTAATTTCAGATTAGTAGGGACATTGATTTTTCGCAAACGCCAAAACCATGAAAAATTGTAATTGCTGCGAACTTATGTTTAGGAATGTGCAGTGATGTCTGAACACATTTTTGACCCCTTCAAAATATCGAAATAATGCGAATTTGACATAAAATGCGAATTGTCAGCATTTTTAGCATTTTTTTTTAAAGAAATGTCCTAAAACAATGAAAAATTCTATGAAATCCAACATTCTTGTCTTTTCTAGGCCATGGTTGTGTACATAGAACATGCAAGTTTTCCAACATTTTACTCAAGAGTAAACTATAGAGTTATACGTACATGTAATAATTCCGACAGCCCACGATTGTTTCAACTTCTATCAAAACCATTTGCATCACAGAGCAAAGTGGCAGGGTTCTAACAGGAGATCGAGTGCGTATCTACCGTCACACGGGAGCCACAGCTTTGTATTTGTCGCACAAGATGTGTTTTGAGTTACCAAGCTAAGTGCGCACCATCGGCATTTGTCGAGCGAGTAATAATGGAGCTCAGTCATTAAGGCGTCTGACTACTATGCGAGAGAACCAGGGTCGATCCCCTGTGGGGTAGAACCAGGATGTTTTCCACCAATTCAAACTGCTCCGGCACCCACCCAGCATATGAAGCTGGTACCTTGAGGAAACTTTGAGGGATAAAGGTAGCCAGGAGCATGGTGCTGATCACATCATCACCACCTTCAGCCGTGATCAAGAAAGTGTGGTGCCCTAACTCCACACCCCTATACACCTTCATGGCAAAGTACAGGGGAGCACTTTACTTTTACTTCCTCAAAAATCTGTTCCAACATATCAAACTGTCACGAAAATACGTACACCATGTGACCTACAAATAATAGTTTAAAAGCACAATGGAGTATTAAGTTTCGGCATATTTGGGAGATAAAAAATGTTCTAAAACAGAAACGTGAATTTTGGGAAACGTAATACTAACAAGTCAAAAAAAGATAATGACAATTTTTGGTGCCAGATTATATCGGTATCTGTCACTTGAGATTGATTGATTTTAATTTTTTGGGTGTATCGCCACTTATGGTCATTATGAACCCTTCAGTATATATGGGGAAAATTCCATTATCTAAAATCCTTACCTTAAAATTAAAAAAGAGGTATGGAAAATAACTTTCCCAAAATAACTTTCAAGATATCAAACTCTCACGAAGAGGTGTAACCCATGTGACTTACAATTTGAAACAGTAGTTTAAAAACACCATGAAGGTATAATTTCAGCTATTTGCCAGAAAATGTGCTAAAATGAAAATGTGAATTTTGGGAAAAATAACACCGTATAGTAAAAAATAAAAAAATAAGAAAATACACCAATCTGAAAAAAAATATCAAAATATCAAAGTCCCTACCGATTAGGCATAAATAAAACAAGAATATCAGTTGTAATTTATTGCATTAGTAACCTAATTTTCGGCATAATCACCACCATTCTTGTGGCATTTGTCGTAGCATGGCACTAAATTTTGTATGCCCATGGTATATGTGTCTGACAGCAAAGACTGGAACAATCTCTACCGCACTGTAGCTGTCAAATCCTTGCCCTGTCAGAAACCTCTTCAGTTAAACAAAGAGATGAAAGTCGGTACATTCAAGGACAGGGCTGTTGAGGGAGTGGTCCAAGATCTCTCACCTGAAGTGATGCAAAGGGCTCGTGTGTACTCAGCTGTATGGGGTTGTGCACATTCGATTGGCCTTCCGTGAATTGTCTGCACCATCGTCTGACCGTACTATCACTCACGATGTCCGGTCTGCACACCTCACACGATTGCTGGTGGCTCTGTGCCAAATTCTGAGCGTGCAATGTAGGCTACATCGCAGTCGGTGGGAGACTGTATGAGAGCTGCAATCTTTAACCTAGAACTGTCCTAAAACGGCTGCATTGCAACTGTACCAGATTACAGCTACATGCCATTTCTTCCTGCCTGCATGTGTGTGTGTCGCTCTCCAACCACTAGTGCTGTGTATAGGCACCATTGGAGCTTTTTTTCAGGATGCCCCTCGTATATGAACTTTCAGAAGCTTTTATTATTAGAGTGTTCCTGTTTTAATGTGTGGTTAGCTAAATCAGGTACCTATACAATGCAATTCTCTAAATTCCTTGCGTTAAATTTCTAATACCTACATACCCTTTTCGTCAGCATTAATGGTATAACTGCATGTTGTCAGTTTCACAGTACTTCACTTGGATATACTGTACTGAAGCAGAAATCCCATTGATAATGTAAGGAAATATGACACTTTATTTTGTTCGATTCAATTGTTTCACTTATATGCCAGAGTTAAGTTGTTTGCTTTACAGAGAAGAGAGAAGTAGCTAAATGCATTGAAAAATGAGTCCGCACTCATGGTTCTTGCAAGCAGAGGGTTCCAAACCTCAGTGGAAATATCAACATATAATACCGAGAATTTATAAGGAGACTAATAAATTACAAATTGTATTTCTTAATCAATCACTCTTATCTCATTTAGTCGTAACTTTAAAAATAATCAAGTATTTTATTTTAAACTTACTGCGTATGACAAAATTCCATAATCCTTCCCTAGCTTGTGAGTTGTAATAATTTTCCAAATTCATATTTTGTAATAATTTTCCAAATTCAGTATTTTGCAGTTTGAATTCAAATCATAGAGAATAGAGAAATTAAGTCAATTTCATAGAAGATAATATTGGTACTTAACAAAACCATACGTGGATCTGTATGAGTATATTATTTCCATTTGCAAAAACATCGATTTAGTTTAGTTTGTAATTGTCAGGGAAAAAATGTAAATTTTGTCCTGGAAAACCTGGAAAAGTCAGGGAATTTAATTTCTGCTTGTTTGTAGCCACCCTGAAATAGCCTGCACTCGGAAACCACAGACAAAGAAAGCTCCTTTGCAAACTCACAGATTACCTTCACATGGTCAAACTTTGCTCTGATTTGCTGTTCCACAGAATCCAGTCGAGGACAGCTAGTAGCAATTAGAACATGTCCTATTCCTCAAAATCAGTCAAGCAGTCAGCCAGACGGCCATGATTTCTACCTAGAAAGTCAGTTCAGCGCCAACTAGGGTATTCCAACTAGAAATCCAGTTCCGTGTGATAGGGGCTTTATCATACGTCCATGTGCAAATCAATTTCTCACAAATGTAAACAGTGGCTATGGTAAATTCAAAATAAATGTTGCGTGTACATTCGTGAGTTGCCAAGAACAAGAAATGTATGAAGTGTTGCAGACGTTATTTGTAAAAAATCCCCTTTTTTTCATGGTGGTAGTAATTACGCTTTATACTTCGATATCCGGCGTTGCTTTTTTGCGTGTATGACGAACATTTCTTCAAATAAGTGTCGAAAGTGGTCCAGGGGGCCAAGAATTGGAGTGCCCTGGTCGCATTTCGAGAATAAATACAAATATCTCTTATTTGTGGTCTCAGCATGTTAAAAATCACTTTCAGCCACCTAAAACATCGAACTGAATTATATTTGGTGTAAAGATCAAGAGTCAGGGAAACATATCTGCAGAGTGAAACTGCCGCATGGTGCTCATAGTTGCCAACCCAGTTATTCAATACTCTGCTTGTAGCTGTGGGGTGATATGCTCACAGAAATTAAATACAATATGCTCATGGGCATTATTATGATAAGAAAGGATCACAATGTGACTGGATCCAGTGTATTCGTTATAGTACGAGGAAGCATGATATATGTATCAAATTCACGTCCATGTGACCAAAGTGCAATGCAATTTCTCACAAATGTAAACAGTGGCTATGGTAAATTCAAAGTAAATGTTGTTGTTGTATGTACAAATGATGATCTGTTTACGAAACAAACATTAATAATCTTCCAGTTAGTGCTGTGTATTATTTTCCTTTAAACATGTCATGTAAAGTATTACAACAATTGTTTCTTGTATTGGGCATTTTACCCTGAACACGGGGTGATTTGCCCAAATTGACGTTCATCTGTTTATTTTTCTATGTAGCTTTCATTTGACATCCTTTTCATTGCGACACTCTTTCAATTAGCGAAGCTATAAACCGCCCCCAAAAAAGGTTGGGCCTATTACCCCGAGTGACTATTCCAACCTGAAAATGATTTTCAGGAGTTTGTAATGCGCTTGCACGTTAGACCTCTTTCTATTCTTGTAACATTTTTTTTATATTTCGTATATTATTTGTTCAGGTTTTCCCACATAATGGAATAACTTATTGTATGTAATATTATAAATTCAATTTACAAAAACATAATCTAAACGTGGGTTAGTGAAACAAATGCCTTAACGTTGCCATGTAAAACGAGGCGAAAGTAAATAATCCATCCGCCATGTAAGGATAAAAACAGGATTTATATCCGGTGACCTAGTTGGCCTCTTCCGAGCCCAGCGTTGTCAGCGAGAACTATTCTGACGTGTCAGTGGAAATGAACATAGTTGAAAGTACACGAAAGTATATGAAAGTACGAGTCTGTGTGGCTGAAATAATAAACTATCCTATACTCGGGAGCGTACAAATACTCTTATGTGAGTTTGAGTCAAGTTTCAGTGGTGCAAGGTCACCCGTAGCGGAAACTACTAAACTGGCGAGTTTCTCATTACGTTAATTAAAGAGAAAATTATCATACAGCACCCATTTCCCCCAGCCAGGATAATTTGCCTACAATGTGTATGTTTATTTCCGCTTCCAGCACTGCCCTCTTGTGACAACTAGTCTTGCTTCGCGAGATACGAATTTCCACTAAACTTGGTTCCCGCGAACGACAAATACAAAGGGATAAAATGGAAATCGTATTTTATCGAATGTTACGTAATTTTCAGTTCTCTCACGCGCCTCTGCCTGTCGCAGACCAAGATTAAAAACCGAGAGGACCTAGAGAAGAATGCTCGGACATGTCACTAGAGTCCGGTTGGCAGAAAGTCAATGATGGTTCTAGGCCAGGCTTGAATTTTCCAACATTGCAAACGAAAAAATCCCTTTGCATCAAGAGAGGAGCGGTGGTCTTTAAATCTAGGGGTGCGAATGTTGGGTTGAAATATACTAACTCACAGTCAGATTATTTATTATTATTATTAGTAGTAGTAGTAGTAGCGTTTTTTTCTCCTAGTACGTCGTACAGGCAGCTTTTTATAAGAGATCCTTTCTGAACATCATTCTACAATATTTTGAAGTTCTTTTGATGAACACAATAACAAACTACTTGTAGATTACGAAAACCTTCCTCCCAGTTGTAACGACCGCCATGTTAGGCAGATTTTAGTCGTATATTGGAATTTATGTTATTCGTATACTTTCAAGTTAAGAACTTGGATTAAATTATTTATACTTAATTGTTTTCATAATTCATGTATATATTTAGGTTTTATCTTATGTTATAATATTATTCGCGTATTTTTGCAACATTTAATCAGAATTTATAGGCTAATGATTATCCCAAATAATATTTGCAACGTTTTCATTGTTTTTCAAATCCAAAATGCCTAGGATTATTACTATCTTTCTCGCAAATTTTGTTGCTTAAGCACAACTTAAATACATTTCTTCTTAATATCGATTTTTGTTCAACAATGTACAAGTTTGAAGTAATTTGTTTTCGTTATAAACTAAATCTTTATTTAATCATTTTTAGGTGCAAGGGTAAACATGAATTATTTGATAAAATCAGTTTAGTTATTTCTATTATAGCAAAGTATTTCTCCCTCGTTTTCAATAAAATATTTTTCCTATTGGCTGTTTGTTAGGAGTGGTACGTGTTTTTGGCGATGTAAAAAACTTCCACGTTGGCATTTTTAATTGCTGCCAACCTGAACTTTAGCTTACTATCGCTAATTAACATTGGTGTGTCATATAAATTATCAGTTTTTCTTGTGTTATTTTATGTTATGAGTTTGTAGTATTGTAAGATAGAACAATCTGTTATGCTGCGCCTCGCACTTGAGGTAGGGAGCTGTGAAGGTGATGCGCGGATTCTCGTGTTAAATAAGTTGCTTATCACTGCCTAAGAGCGTGCATTTCCTCATTGTGTATGTCCAATCACCATCGTCAATTCACCCTCCCAGGAGATAGAAAGGCGACGTACAATAACAGAAATGAAAGAAAAATACTTACCCTTGCATGCTTCTCGCAGTTCATTTTCCTTCAAGTTTTCACGCCAAGGAAATTTCCCCTCGTGCCAACACCACCGACGACCATATCTTCGCAGTCGGTCACGTGGAAAATTTAGACTGAACTCCCCTCCCTCGTACCTCGTGGTCACCAGGAGCATATTTGATTCGGATAGGCGTCGATTGCGAGCAATCTGGCGGTGACAGCCGTCTCGATTGCATCATCAGCTTTTTTCCGCCCCCGCGTTTTTCAATGTCCCTTGAAAAGTGAACACCAGGGGGTGTTGGACGTCTTGGAAACGTCACAGCGCTTTCACGTTATCGTGAATATTGGCAATAAAAAAGATACAATGCGTCTTGTTTATGTGTGTATTGAATTCAGTAGTAACAGAGAAAACAACGCAAGTAGTGCCTCCCCGATGGCGCAGTGGTAGCGTCGTTGCCTTGTAATCAAGGGGTCACAGGTTCGATACCCGGTGGAAGCACATAGTGGTTCGGATCACTTTAAACTGTAGGTCCAGTCCTGATTAGCCTTACTGTGCACAAAGTGGACTTAAAACACCAAATCAAAGCAAACCAAAAACTAATTCTGCCGAGAAAAGACCATACCCGTAGACACTTGACAAATTTTAAAAAAATGGTTCTCCCCTCGAAAACGGGACTTCATTCCAACAGGCAACGGCACCTCCTTCGTTCCCTCCAACAGGCAACGGCACCTCCTTCGTTCCCTCCAACAGGCAACGGCACCTCCTTCGTTCCCTCCAACAGGCAACGGCACCTCCTTCGTTCCCTCCAACAGGCAACGGGACCACCTTCGTTCCCTCCAACAGGCAACGGGACCTCCTTCGTTCCCTCCAACAGGCAACGGCACCTCCTTCGTTCCCTCCAACAGGCAACGGCACCTCCTTCGTTCCCTCCAACAGGCAACGGCAACCTCCTTCGTTCCCTCCAACAGGCAACGGGACCGCCTTCGTTCCCTCCAACAGGCAACGGCACCTCCTTCGTTCCCTCCAACAAGCAACGGCACCTCCTTCGTTCCCTCCAACAGGCAACGGGACCTCCTTCGTTCCCTCCAACAGGCAACGGAACCTCCTTCGTTCCCTCCTCAACAGGCAACGGGACCTCCTTCGTTCCCTCCAACAGGCAACGGGACCTCCTTCGTTCCCTCCAACAGGCAACGGAACCTCCTTCGTTCCCTCCTCAACAGGCAACGGCACCTCCTTCGTTCCCTCCTCAACAGGCAACGGCACCTCCTTCGTTCCCTCCTCAACAGGCAACGGCACCTCCTTCGTTCCCTCCTCAACAGGCAACGGGACCTCCTTCGTTCCCTCCTCAACAGGCAACGGGACCTCCTTCGTTCCCTCCTCAACAGGCAACGGAACCTCCTTCGTTCCCTCCAACAGGCAACGGGACCTCCTTCGTTCCCTCCAACAGGCAACGGAACCTCCTTCGTTCCCTCCTCAACAGGCAACGGGACCTCCTTCGTTCCCTCCTCAACAGGCAACGGCACCTCCTTCGTTCCCTCCTCAACAGGCAACGGCACCTCCTTCGTTCCCTCCTCAACAGGCAACGGCACCTCCTTCGTTCCCTCCTCAACAGGCAACGGCACCTCCTTCGTTCCCTCCAACAGGCAACGGCACCTCCTTCGTTCCCTCCAACAGGCAACGGCACCTCCTTCGTTCCCTCCAACAGGCAACGGCACCTCCTTCGTTCCCTCCAACAGGCAACGGCACCTCCTTCGTTCCCTCCAACAGGCAACGGAACCTCCTTCGTTCCCTCCTCAACAGGCAACGGAACCTCCTTCGTTCCCTCCTCAACAGGCAACGGCACCTCCTTCGTTCCCTCCTCAACAGGCAACGGCACCTCCTTCGTTCCCTCCTCAACAGGCAACGGCACCTCCTTCGTTCCCTCCTCAACAGGCAACGGCACCTCCTTCGTTCCCTCCTCAACAGGCAACGGCACCGCCTTCGTTCCCTCCTCAACAGGCAACGGCACCTCCTTCGTTCCCTCCAACAGGCAACGGGACCACCTTCGTTCCCTCCAACAGGCAACGGCACCTCCTTCGTTCCCTCCAACAGGCAACGGCACCTCCTTCGTTCCCTCCAACAGGCAACGGCACCGCCTTCGTTCCCTCCAACAGGCAACGGCACCGCCTTCGTTCCCTCCAACAGGCAACGGCACCTCCTTCGTTCCCTCCAACAGGCAACGGCACCTCCTTCGTTCCCTCCAACAGGCATCGGCACCACCTTCGTTCCCTCCAACAGGCATCGGCACCTCCTTCGTTCCCTCCAACAGGCAACGGCACCTCCTTCGTTCCCTCCAACAGGCAACGGGACCACCTTCGTTCCCTCCAACAGGCAACGGGACCTCCTTCGTTCCCTCCAACAGGCAACGGCACCTCCTTCGTTCCCTCCAACAGGCAACGGCACCTCCTTCGTTCCCTCCAACAGGCAACGGCACCTCCTTCGTTCCCTCCAACAGGCAACGGCACCTCCTTCGTTTCTTCCAACAGGCAACGGGACCGCCTTCGTTCCTTCCAAACGGACCTCCTTCCCTTCCAACAGACAACGGGACTTTCTTCCAACAGAAAGCAAGTGCGCTGAATAAAGCAATGAGCCGTCTGCAACGGAATATAGATTGTCAGTGAGTGGAACAAGAAGAAGACTGGTTAGAAATCGAAAACGTACACGAGCCATAAACAAACACTCCTCGTACACAGGAACAAACAGTGACGTAGATAGAGCAGCGGAATGCCTGAAATGGATAGTCTTTTGCTGTGGCAAATCGAGTGCCAAGTTTTGCCTAGCTATTTCTGCGGAGAGCTGAGAAGGCGCATATGTTGTTCAATGTAGCTGTGCATAGTGAGGCAGAACCTCCATGTTCAGTTTGATGCAATAGAAACACCCTGAGATTTTGTTTATGAAAGTTGCAAAACTGTGTTTATTACTAGTTAAACTCTTAGAAGTTAATCAGGAAATCAAAGTGCAGTCAACAGTTCCGTAAATGATATGCCGGATTAGTCCTTCAGCCCCTGATTTTCCGCAACCTAGCAATACAGCGTAACTTTGTTGGATTGCCCAAGCCCAAATATTCAGTATTACAAGAGTGACCGTTGAATAACAGACAAATTTAATTCACAATTACTTTCCGGGTATCGCGAAAACTTTTTGATGCATGTAATGTCGACAAATAAGTAACACATTGACATGTGAAACAGAGATGATTACAGCCAATATTGGCATATCATTGTAAATGTTTATAGATCATACAACAGCCACACATGTTTTCATTATCAGAGATTGTTCAATAGCATTTCGCAAACACGTAGGTAATGCTGAAGGTAATTTTGAAGGAAATATTACCAAAAAATCATTTTTAGAGAATTGTTTCCTATCTTCAGTTGTAGTAATGAACAATAAGTTTTTTTTTCTTCAATTATGCAACAGACCTTACGTCAAATAGTTGTAGAGCACTTTAGAACACCAATCACATCCGTACCCCCTCCTCGATTCAATGTGTACCGTATCTTCAGGTTTATATATTCAAGAGGATAGAAAAATGCAGAAATTACCAACACACTTTGTAATAAAGCATCTGCAAAGAAAATACTATCCATTCGCTATGCTATAATGCTTGAATTAGTCACATTTATTTATGGAGGTTCATTGATTGGTGTTCAATCACTTGCTTCTAACAGGCTCTTTTTATGTTAATTTTTATCATGTTGGCCTTTTCGCGCTTTTTCTGTAATCATGGTGCAGGATTAGGAACAGCACACAAAGTGAATCGAGAAAGAAATGCTAAAGTTATAATTTGGACATTATTAAAATACTGAGATAGCAACACTGGGTAGCAAATACTAAAATATTGAGATTGCAACATTGCTCTATGAATCATGTTTTTAGGGATGGCTCAATATAGCTTAGCTCTTGTTGATAAGAACAAGAACATTTATTGCAAGCTCCTCAGCCCGAGTGCTTAAACAAGCGAGAACATCAAGGTTTCTTAGCTTAAACACGCTGAGATGTCGTAAACCAACCCAATCTACCCCAACTTACCAGAAGCAGTTTCGTTATATTCGGTAAAATGTTGCTTCCAGAATGTTTGTCAACCAGACGAGCTAGATGCTCAGCTTTTCCAAGCCGCCTTGATCGAACAAGTCATGTGGCGCATGCACATTATATGCTCAATCTTCTGCAATGTGTTCATAATCATCAGATTCATATATCCTCTTTAGAAGTAATAGCCTGGTCAACAACAGAGAATACCAATTTACTTTATAGATCGAGTGAACAAGAAGTTGACAAGAGTAGAACTGAATCAAGAAAATGAAGGATTTCACATATGCGAGTATGTATCTATTACATTTAACTGTCATCATCCGTTATGCATAAATCAAATACAGTAGCCACGAGCTCATAGAACGCAGTATCAAATTAAACATATAATTTCTAACTTCGATACCTTTACATGAGGTCACCTAACCTAGTTCATCGAATATTGCGGGAAACGAGTTATTTTCTAATAACCTCATAAACAAATCAGATCTGTGAATTTGTGTTATATGAAGAATTTTTTACTCTTGATAGAAGAGGCTTAGCATTACCTTACCCTTCTAATCGCCGCCATTGTCCGTTAGGGATTGTCATTTTGAAGAGTCGTTTCTTAATTATCACACGAAAATCCCGAATTACTAATATACTATATGGAAAACTCGAGATTCCTGACCTGCCATCTCATCAGATGGTAGGTTAATCCACTAAATAAATCATATTTACTTATACTAATATTATTTTAAATTGACTTGGTAAAAATTAGATAGAAATTTTGTGATATTTTAACAACAATATATTTCACTGTAGTCAAAAATGGGCGTGGTGGATTTGCACCACTCATATGTTGGGTTACACTAATAAAAACTTATTATTATGGTTGTTGTGGCAATATCTACAAAACTGAGAACACACAAATTATGCTACTTTATTGGTTACAATCATTAGTAGTATTGTATCCTCAATTTGAATGCGAATGTTTAAATTGTCTTAACAAATAAGCAACTTATGTATGTTGGGTCGCATAGCACTTCTTACGTGCGTCATTTTAAATTAATACTAATATATTCATTGAAGTTCTTCTTAAACTACATCGGGGGGGGGGGGAGTTGAATTGTTCGTCGAGATGAATAGACAGACAGTTTATGAAATAGCAATCACCCATACGCTGCGAGTGATACAAAGAAAGATTACATTTTGCAGTCAGTGAGCTGTGATTGCAAATGAAAGTAGCGTGCAGGGAGTTCCGTTCACATTAATGAGCACAGGCTACTCCTTGAAGTGAATTTTCTTTCTCTTCTTTTTTCTCCTTCGAGGCAGAGATCTTTTCTTTTTTTACTTGGATTGTTAAGTCGCAAGGGTCTTTGGCCAGCACTCTTTATCCTTTTGATCTGCGGAACATTTGAACACAGGTTCCAGCCTCAATCAACGTATCGAAGTGCTAAATTACATTGCAACGTCGAAGCCGTAATAGTCTGAATACGGTGTTCGTCTCTTATTATGTTAATATGGGGCCTCGCGTATGTTGTAATTTTACTATCAGCGCGTAATGAAAGAAGCGAGTTTCTTTTTCCTTTTAGCTTATTTTGGGTTGACAGCACTCATATTTTATTTTTGATTCTGTGCACGAGTTAAAAATGGCAACGGTTGAACATGTTAGAATGTCGAAACTTGGAATGGTTAGCGATGAACCGTATGCTATACATCTGTCTACAAGAGCCGTTTCCGCGCAATCTTTCTGTTTGTATGGGAACATATTTAGTTCACACAGTCTTCGAACAATGTAGACTAGAGAAAACTAATGAGCAATTCAAAATGTCTCAAACAGTACCAGGTTATTCCTTCTGTTCACATATTCAGCCCTTTTGAAGCTTCAAACATGTTCAGAAAATGATTTGGTGGTGTAACCAAATGACTGAAAATATGCAGCGAAAATAACAGGATTTAAATGAATGTGTAACCTGTCTACATACAGAATGTGATAATCAGTGTCGTATTATGCTATCTATAATGAAAGTTTTCCTTACTGTACCAGAGATAAGTAGATTTTGATGTTTGATATCATTGGCGCAACTGAACGTGCAGTGAAGCAGGAGTAATATGAATTTGGTTATGTACAAGAACATTGCGGACGAGAGTGGTCTGTAATCGAAGGGTAGTGTTTGAGACCAGTTATGATATACGAGGCTTGAGGCACAAGTCATGGCAACTTTTTTTTCGCGAGAATGCAGGACCGGCAGGAAATCGAAAATATACAAATGGAAGGTAACAATGTATGGTACTGTGGAATGTATGAACAATGCAGATCGTGAGGAGGTGTAGGATAGGGAAGTGAGGAAAACATCCTTGAAGATGCCACATGTGTTTACAGTTCAGAAAGAATACCTTGGATTACAGGAACAAAAGAGGCGCATACTATTTCCACCAGCTCAGTGTGGCATTCTATTCTCTGACATTTCTACCCCGAAGAACTGCTATTTTGTTACACGAACGCTGTTCACGCCGTGTAACGACGGTTGACTCAACAATGAGTTACCACTGCCCTCTGTACAATATCCGTTAATCACAATGCCATTTAGTGACGTGTACCTTCTTTGAGACACGATCATATTCAGGTACCACCGTTAACTTTGAGAAAAGTATAGTTACCATGACTTAATTTCCCAGCCCTCGTATAATGATTCATCATGATGCAAAGCTTAGGGCAAAGACTGTATGCAGTTAAGGTGAAATGGTCAACCTATAACCAGAGCGTATAGAAGAGGAAGTGTGCGCACTTCGGTTTCTTCCCGTAAGCCAAGTGAATAGAGCGGTGCCCCACCGAAACTCTGGCAGCACCTTCGCTTGCGACGAGCGTCTTCTGCTTGCAGTGCGGCCGCGCATTATGTTGAGCGTTGTGTTTTGTTGTGCTAGAATAACATTGTGTACTTTTATTAATGACAACGTTGTTACGTTATTGAGTTTAGTATTTGTGATTGATCCGTTGTGACTAGTTTGTATTGTGTTTGAGACAGCAGCGAGCGAAAACTACAAGATGCCTACGTGTTTCGTACCCGGCTGTAGATCTGGATATGACTCCTGCACAGGCAATATATAAAGGATCAGAAGCACATACAACTTTAATAAAATGGAATGCTGTCCTTAGAGATAATCGAAATTCCTTCGCTTCAGAAAAAAAACGCTAGAGTCCTTAAGAGTGACTTTAGAAAGTACTTTAGAAGTGTCCGAATATTTGTGGAAGAACAATTACAAGTACGTTTTGACAGGAAAATTTAATCAAGATCCTCTAGAACGCCATTGTGGTATATTGCGGTCGTTCACTTGTGATGATCATCCCTCCACTGTGGATTTTCTGCTCTTACATATGTGCAATCAATTTACGTACCAGCAAAACTTGCTTTATTTTCGGGCGGAAACTGTGAATACAGGTCTGAATCTCCTCTGACGTCTTTTGTTAATGAAATGCGAACTCTGGCAAGAGCAACCGAAAATAAAAATCTTTCGGTGAAGAAGCAACCTGAAAATAAAATAAGGGAAAAAATTTCCATTGTTGAAGATGAAATTCAAATACCGGACTGTGAAAACAACATACCGTACTTAAATGAACAAAGTGTTGGTAAAGAATACTTGGTGTATCATTTGGCAGGATACACAGTGCGGTATATTTCAAAAGTGACGCATTGTAAACTGTGTACAACTTTTCTGCACGGGGAACCAACTAATGTACCTGCCTCACGTACGCTAATCCAAGACCATAGGCGCCGACTCCATGGGGCTGAATTGTGCCACATCAACTTAACTTTAAATTCACATTTGAAATGTTCTAGACCATCAACTTTTTGGGGGCTGAGACCGCTAAACCATCAACTTTGGGGGGGGGGGGGCTATGACCAGAGACAGCAAAACACATGACTTATTATTATATACTAAGTATGTAATTATGAGTATTGTTAAAATTGATATTTTCGAGGAATTCATGGGCTTTTATGAGATTCCGAACACAGGCCAAAACTTAAAAAAGGGAGAGTGATTCATTCATTAATTTATTTCAGTGATCAGAGCTCCACCCCCAATAATTTTGACAAGTCGGCGCCCCTGTCCAAGACTATAGTTCGGGTGACGGCTGTAAATACCTTACCTATGCATCGAAAAGTGTTTATGATGTGCTGTTACGAGTGGAAGATGTTGTTGCAGAGAAATTATCATGTGCTAATAGTTTATATTTTTTGAGTGTTTGGACAATTTAAATATAATTGCTGTAAAAACTTCGCAATTAGGATGCTGTGAAGATCATGTGCTGCGTACGCTACCTAAACTCGTATTTCACTATCTGAAATGTCGATTTTTCTTCCGCACCAAGGAGATAAGAAAGGAATTAAGTGCCTCGAAGACAGCAAAATCACCTCCGAAATTCTCCAAACTATCCAGCTGCTGAGCTCTTCTCCAAACGTAAGTAACATGCATTTTTGTTTCTTATGTAGTTAGCTATGTAAGCAACGCGAGCATCTTCCGTGCAGTCTCAAACGTCACCACTGCCATCTAGGCGGTGGACCACGGCAACTCAGGGAGTGCACACACTATTCCTTCTATACGCTCTGCTATAACAGTGTCTGCTATTTTGCTTTATTTTAAAGAATTGCAGGTTACTGTAGCCTGACATAACGGAGAATACACCTCGTACAGAACCAATACAGTCGAGATCTGAATCTGTTGTACAATAACGCACATATTCAGGGCCTCAGTGCCAAATCAGTTACTGTTTTGTTATTATAGCCTGACAAGTTAAGTCCCGATATGCGCAGATCGCTGCGGAGCACTTCCTATTACGTCATCCTCCCCACCACTCTTCTACGTACTGGTCTGACCTTGAGAGTACGAGTGGTGCCAACTCTCCAAAATTAAGCTAAAACAAATATGACAAACTATTTTTACTGTGTGGATTGACGGTGCCGGCTCATATCAGTTTATCAGTGGTTCATTTGATTTAATCCGGTTTTTGAAAATGCGTGCGGTGCGCGAATCGTAAACTGTAGTATTACGCATGCGCGTTAAAGTTTATAACGAAGAGAAACTTCTGGGCGAATGACTTCATTTCCTGAATGCGACATCGAGCAGTGGCCTGTTTTTTTTGTTTTTTTTTAGAGCCGAGTGGGATGGGAGTTCTTTTGTTTAGCGTACAACAATCACTACGAGAAGGCAATCTGATAACACGCTTGCCTGTGTTATTTTTTAAAGCATTGAAATGTTCTTGCTCTTCACTCTTGGCTGCATATTTTTGAAATGCAGAAATCAAATCATGCCGGTTCCAACGAAATCCTCAATTGCTCTGGAAAGCCCCTTAGAGGATGTGACTGTAACAGCAACAAGGACAGATAAAACAATGTTGCAACATATTTGCGAAATCAGAAGGAGTTACATAAACTTAAGTATAATGTTGTCGAGTCCACAAGCGCCGACACGGGAGTATCTAAATGGATGGTTTCTCAAGTAAATGAATTGGATTGATTTGTTGTTTTAAGTCCACTTTATGCACAGTAAGGCTAATCGGGACTGGACGTACAATTTAAAGTGGGATCCGAACCACTATGTGCCTCCACCGGGAATCGAACGCGGGACCCCTTGATTACAAGGCCACGACGCTACCACTACGCCATCGGGGAGGCCAAGTTTTAAATGAAGGAAAGAGTCGTTGGCGAAAGGTGAGCTGAATTTCTGTACTCCGACAGGTAGAAAACAGCCCAGGAAAAAGCGAATACAAATTTCGTTGAGAATCCTCAGACCATTCCGCTCCCTCCTGGTTGCAACACTGCGAACGAACGTCGCTGCTGAGAATGGAGTGGGGAAATGTGGTGCGAGATGCGTAACAGCTATTTGCAGCGTCTTGTTTTTAAACTTGTCAAGTTATAGTGATGGATTTTTATTTCAACGTACAGGAAGTTAACCGACAACCACAGTTGTTAGCACCATGCAAATTTTATGCATTGCTCACTGCAATTCTGTGTCTAAGATCTGTAAACTGTTGACCTCCCAAAAGCTGTGCAAGAAGCCGAGCAACAGTTTTCAGTCTCGCCATAATCATAACAATCTGTGTGCATTATTCTTCACTATGTGCCATTATCCTTTCGTTTCAGTGTTATACATCAAACATTTGTATTCATGATGGTGCCTGACAGTAATTTTTAGTGCGTTCCCCTTGCACAATTCTGGCCTACTACAATTATCGTACGGAATCTTGCCTGAGGTCCACAAGCAAGTTTCCCACCTTTTTGTTGACTATTTCTCCCTCTATCGTTGAGAGACTTGAGTTAATCCTATCGTGCTTCGTGTCTTAACTTGCCCAGATAACTGACAGACGCAGATTACCAATTGTTTTCTTTTTTTTCCACATGTGTCTGCGTGAAATGTGCATTACTTTGTTGGCTATTTTTCCAGTCACGTCACTTACAGCCGGTGCCGAAAAGGAAGTGTGCGGGGGAGGTAAAAATAATCGTTGGGGGAGTGTGGCGTTGCGTTAAAAAAGCTATGTATGGCGTGCAGGAACTAAGTGGAACCTGACCACTGCCAGACATCATAGTAATCATTCAGTTAATGGAACTCGAACAGCTTGCCAGGGCCTGGCGCGCGGCGCAGAGTTGCCAGGCGTTTTGTTCAATGTGTTCGTGCCAAAGCAAACAAAATAATCCATTCACGTTGTGCTGGGGGAAAGCGCACTGGCATGCTGACGTACTGATGTCGGATTATCAATGAGTCAATCAGTATTAAGGATTTTTTGTTCAGGAATTAGGGCTGCTGGATTACAAACAACATCAATCACTTTGTTAAATGCTTGCAATCAAGATGTGTGCATAACGGGAAAGTCGGGCAACATCGTGTGTTCAAAAATTCAACATGTTTTTCCATTTGCCGCATTTCGAACTAAGTGGGATATTTACTGAAAAATTAGGATGTGTGAAAATTAAAAATAAATGATAGTGATAGTGAATTCTATTGCCTAAAACAATTTTTGTCTGACTTTTTTTTGTCAAATATTAGGCTAAGGCTTATTTTTTCATTTGTTCAATTTCAAGTACAGTAAGCTACGATCTGTTTCAATTTGTTTATTCTTGCCAGCACGTTTTAACCCAGCCATCGCCACATAGCAAAACTTAAAATTTATTTAGAGCACTTTTCATACGTAAGTTGACTATTATTGTTAGTCTGTTGGGATACGCTGTTGGCATCAGAGCATGGTTGTTTTTTTACATGTGGGTCTTATTCTCGATTACCTATGCAGAAAATGGTATTTCACAACACTTTTAGTGCGCCGACCACCGTGGAGGAGTGTTAGCACAACGCGCAACGACGCTTTGAATCCCGGCCTGGTCAAGAGTTTTATTTGTGTGTCCCCCTTCATGTATTGCCTAATCGTATTGCCTAATCGTCGTCGCGATTAGTCAAAATCATCAGAAACGCGACGCTAAATAAAAATCAATCAAATTTTCTTGTGTAAATTAATCAAAATAATTAAATAAGTAGGGCCCTTGTATTATTAACTTTTATTTTCATACTTTTTCAATTACAATATCGGCGCTTGAGCGCTAACTATTGTCATTATTGATTTATAGTGAACAAATATTCCTTTGCTGACTCATATTTTCTGTTTCAGAAAAGGAATATTTGCTGAATATAACGTGCAGTATATGAAATATTTCACGTTGAGAGGAAACTTCGAATCTAATATGTGTTTCCATGAAAACTAGAAACGAAATATACATATTATTGTTTCAAACTATAACCCTGGTTACTAAAATCGCGGGAAAAGCTCGGAATTGTGATTTATATCACAGTTACAAATGTATGTAGCTACTGTATGCCGATCATTGCTTTTTGTACAAGAGAAAAGAGTTTTTTATCTCAACTCATTTAGCCCCTCTGTGAAATGAAATTATATGTAGTTTACTGCGTGATCCTTTCGCACAGAATGATATATTGTGAATATAAGAATATTGAAACGTAAGCCAATGATACTGGTATACGATTTCAATTTTATTTAGATTTCTGAACATTATTGAATAGAAATAAATCATAGAGTAGATGCTTTGAAAATGCACATAACCTATTACACCGACTTTTAAGTCAGTATTTTTAGAATCATACATTAAAAAAATATATTGTTTAGAGCCTGTCAAAATATAAAACTTTTGACCCCTGAATCCGGTTTTTTTTATCCGAAGCTTCACTACATCAAACCTATAGGATCTGGTACTACATGAAATCGTCAAACATTCTTATCCGCCCACCAGCAAGTATTGATAATCCTTAGAGTGGAAAAAGCTGGAAATGGACAGTCTTTTGTTGAAGCAAATTGAGATTTTAAGCACTTGTAATATCGGCAACAAAGCAAGAAAATTAAGTAATATGCAAGTTTAATATATGAAATCCTATTTACCGGCATAAAACATTGTAAATAAACTTTCGACCCACAGAAGTCCAACACAATTACGTTATTTTGTTGATATCAATCACTTTATATGCTCTCTATGGGGCTTTGGTTCTTTTGCCTATTTATTTTATCTGGTCGGAGGTTTAATTTTCTTAGTGCTGGAAACTGCATCGACCACTCTATTGACGTCTATGCTCTTTGGCTGCCCAGGAATCGGTCGCACCTGCAGATTGAGTGCATGACGCGAGAATTATATCGGTTCGACAATGTCGAAAACAAGAAGATTGTGTGCGTGCAACCGATGTAGAAGTGGAAACCAACAGTCAACGTCACATCACTAGCCACACTATATTTTCGCGTGTCAAATAACCAGCAAAATGAGACAGGTACCATTTGTTCGGAACAAAGCCCTCAATTCATTCAGGAATGTGAAGGGAGAGAATTGAATGTCATATTTTGGTTCAAGGGCATTGCACATGCAGAAATTGTTCCTAAAGAGGGACAAAGTTCGCTTGTGGTGGCCATGTTTACAAGTCGTCATCCGTTCCAAGCCTGAATCATTGGTATATTTAGTTGAATTATTTGTAACAATGATCTAGATTGATCAAATCGAAAACGTTTTACATACTGTAGTTTGTTTCTCCAAGAGTATTTATTTGAGTATAGTTCGGTAACTTCTCTCAAATCAAGAATAGTCTTAATAATAGATACAAGGAAGTCGGTAATGTACAGTTTATCCAGAACCGAGTACAAACGAACAGAAAAAAAGTAGGGAAGACAGATAGGTGTGTGTATGTGTGTACTCGAGAAGTTAAAGGATAAAGTGAGACAGATAACGGAAAAGA
>NW_028143613.1:0-63617 GCF_977018435.1 Lepisma saccharinum
CAACAAAAGCACTTGAAAGCTTAAAAATCAATGGGGGAGGAGAAAAAGCAAATAATATCAACCATATTACTTCTCTTTTTCTTGGGCCCTAGCAGGCACGTAGCCAGGGGAGGGCTAAGGAGGCTGAAGTCCCTCCCCGACATCCTACAAATATCTAATTTAAATAGTGTATGGTGGTAATTATTTATACTTCCTTAGCAGGATTAAACATTAGATCGAAAAAAGTTTAGTGTATAATAGAGGAACCAGGTAATATTTTTATATTCTACCATTTAATCCAAAGAAGAAATGGATCCACAGCTTCCAAAATTTATAGTTTTCTTTGTGAGGTCACACAATAAAAACTTCTAAAGCCTTTTTTGAACGGAATGTGTAAAAGTTAATAACAAAATACAATAACTATGAATTTCAGTACACTAACTGTACAAAATGTAAGAAAAATAATGTCACTCATACGGTGGATCGAGTATCAAAGTCTCTCCATTGCATTTATATAATAATAATAAAAAAATTGGATTAAATTTGGTTTATTTTTAATAACTTATAATTGTTATTATTGTAAAATGACAATTATTACCATGGTAATAATTATTATTGGCATTATTATTTCTACTAATCAAGTTTTATCAGTGGGCTGCCCCCCTCTACAAATTTTTCTCGCAACACATGTGCTATAGCACCCCCCGAAATAAAATCCTGGCCACGGGTCTGGATCGCCATCAGCTAGGGCAAAGTATGGTAATGAAGAGCGAGCATGAGATAGAAAATAAATGGGTACAGGGAGACAGACAGTAAATACAAAATGTGATGGAGTAACAAAGAAATGAATGTAAAAGAAGCAAAGGAAGAACATAAAGAAACATGCATAAAGAAAGAGCGATGGGACACTAAGAAAGAAAAGAGAAAAGAAGAACGAAAAATATAATGAAACAGGAAGAGGTAGGAAGAAAGATAAACCGAGGGACAGAGAGAGAGAGAGAGAGAGAGAGATGAGAAAGAGTGATTTGGAGAAATATATGAAGAAACGGAGAGGGGGAAAGAAAGGTGAAATTGAAAACATGAATTAGCACGAAAAAGAGAGAGAGAAATAAACAATAAAGGAGAGGGAGAGAAATAAACAGAATGAGAGATAGAAATAAACAGAATGAAACAGAGAGGGAGGGAGAGAGAGAAATAAACAGAATGAAAGAGAGGGAGGGAGAGAGAGAAATAAACAGAATGAAAGAGAGAGGGAGAGAGAGAGGGAGAGAGAGAGAAATAAACAGAATGAAAGAGAGGGAGAGAGAGAGAAAAATAAACAGAATGAAAGAGAGAGAGAGAGAGAAATAAACAGAATGAAAGAGAGAGAGAGAGAGAGAGAGAGAGATGAAAGTGAGTTGGAGAGGTTGAAGTAGAGAAGGAGAAGGAATTATCTTGCGTTGCGACATCACTGCTTGGCCGGTTGTTCCCGATAGTAGAATTAAACTTCTTTTGGGTTACAGTAAAAATAACACATACACACACACACACACATATGCATATTTTGATTAAAAACCTTTCAAAATATAGATTAATCAATAAACGTGTGTAAAGGTTATATATTTGTCCATACCAATCTCTAAATAAATCTCGAAATGGAAATGACCCTTTATTCTGATGCACATGAATAAAGTGCGGAAGTTGGAACGAAACAACGATTCAATGTGAATGAGGCTTCAACTATCGTAGCCACGGTGGCTGAGAGCGTTGAGTGTATTCACCGACGAGCCCAGGTTCGAGTCCTGCCGTGAGCATGAGTATTCCTTTGTAAGTGCCTCTTTATCAATTTTATGTGATCATCGTTCATTTTCACAGTCGCTATTATCCAAAAGAGACAGGAAGGCAACGTGAAATAAGAAAATACAGAATCCCATCAAACGTCTTGCCTTTGTGACAACTATTTGACAGTATGAAGGAAAATGAAACGCACTTTAGCACTACAGAAAGGCACAGTTTCTAGCATTGCGTTCTACACTCTATTTAAAAGCTTATGCTACTCTTCTTTGTATTCCCGTGTACAGATGTTTCGTTTACACGCGAAATGTCTGCCACATGCTACTCACATGTTGATAGAAAATACATAACAAGCTCTTACTTCATGTAAAAACTTGCATTTTGAAGAAGCCCTTGCAGTTTATTGCAAAAGTTCTTGTATTCAAATGCAACATGCCCTGCACCTGAGGCCACTGTCTTCGGGAGAAAATTATATTCTAGCACATTGCATTGAAAATCGCGAGCAAAGGAAACAGGTGTGCGGGTCGCGTGATATTTCTGGACTCACAGAAAGACGAGGAACCTACGAGAGCGAGAAACTCTTTGTGTCCTAGCTGAGACCGGTTCAACCCTCGCCCCCACTGGAGATCTTCTTCAATAGGAACAAGCATTGAGCGGGGTCAACTTCATTAGTGCTCAAAATCAACGACCGCGTCTGCACCTCACACAAAAGCCCTCTCCCAGCTGACACCTTTGTCATCTCCAATTGGGCAGAATGGAGGACTTCCCACTGTCGTTCCAATTATGTTTGGAGCTGGAGCGTTCCTGAGATGCGTGCTTGGTCAAAGACAAAATTGGAAGTAATGGCAACTTGTGTGTGTGTGTATTCGACGCACCCATATCATTTTGTTTATCCTCTTGAAGTGAAAGGGAACACCGCACATTCTCAGCAGTTTCTCCGCACCTGGATAGTTGATCCTATACTTCTGATCAACTGGGTGTAAAGATGCTCGATTTTAATGATTTTATATTTAATTCTTCCAGAGTGCGAAATCGTTTAATACTGGTGGGGGAGGAGCTTCTGAATTTACACACACAAATATGTTATTTATCACATATAAAAAGTACATTATTAATAAATATATTTAAAGAAATTCATTTGTTACTTTTATGATTGTAGTTATAAAGTAGCAAACAATTTGTTTACCAACTGATTAAAAGTGTTCAGTGTCTTTTTCTATTCTGGAAAGAAAGTTTCCGGACTCTTTAGCTTAGTTTGTTTATTGTGTTCATGGTAAGAACTCATGCGCACTTGACCCCCGCCCCTTGGAATAAGGAAAAAGTACTTCTCCTTCCACCCTCCCTTTTATTTGAAACTATTTTGTCTACTTTCTTTTCTTGTATCTTCTTTCTGGCTTTCACCTTCCTATCTTCTTTATCGTTTCTTTTTTATATGATTTCCTCTCATTTTCTGCGTTTCTTCTTTACTCTTTCTCTCTATCGGTCTTCTGCTACTCCTGTTCCTTCTCTCTTTCTCTATGTTTCTCAATTTCTCTTTTCTTTTCGTTTCTTACCTCTTTTCAATATCTCGAGTTTTTTTCTTTCTTTCTCTAATTCGGTTCTTGAATTCTTTCTCTAGCTTAATTTTTTTCTCCCTTCTCTGGCTTCTCGATTTATTTCACACACACTCTCCCTCGCTTCTCTCTCTCTTGTTTCCCTCTTTTGTTTTCTATTTCTCCCTGTTTTCTCTCTTTCTTCCTTGCTTCTCTATTTGTTCCATTCTTTCGCTTCTGTATATCTTTCTCTATCCCTTTCTACTAATTAACTCTCTAGCCTTCTTAAACCCGAAGGTTCATGGCTGCAGCAACACAGACCTTCCATCTGTCCCTATCTTGCGCAAGATCTATATACTCTTTTCCATCCCTACCGATTTCCCTTAGGTCCATCTTGACGTTGTCCCTCCATCTTCGTCTTGGCCTTCCTATCGCTTCCCTTTTTCTTTCTCTCTCTCTATCTCCCTCTTCTTCTTTCTGCGGACGCACACGTGTGCGTGTGTGTGTTGTCTCGCTTCTCAATTCTCTCTCTCTCTCTCTCTCTCTTTGTGATTTCTTTGATTCTCTTCCTATCTCTCATACACTACCGCTTCTTTCGTCTCTCTTTCTTTCTAACTTTCTCTTTCTTATGATGACATGCAAACATGATGTCAATATAATTCTAACTTAAATGCTCATACATGATCGTGCATTCATGTAGTTAGACGCGCACACATGTACACTGACACACAACACACTTCTTTTGTTCTTTGTCTCACCTGAAAAAATAGGTGCTGGTACGGTGTACCGTCAGAATAAAAAGCACTGAAGGTCTCTATAAATTACCAAATAGTTCAAATGTATTTATTATGTATCAGTTTTTGTTTAGTTTTTCTTTCTATTAATATAAATCAATTACATTTCATACTTATATTTGTCTGGCCATCTAGTTTTATTTTCATTGTGAACATATTGTTATTTATCTTGAAAGAGAGAGAAAGCATGCAACAACAGTCACAAACACAGACAGAGACAAACATTACGTATACGCGTAGACAATAATGTAGCCTATGTAAACATGGCGACGAGCGTGAGCTTAACAACGGACAGAAACACGTTTTTAATAGTTTTATAGTTCTACAACAAACTATAGTTGTTTTTATATGTAACCAATATATACAATGTTCGGTTTATGTAAACATCTGAAAACTTTATTATCGCCTTCGACTTCATATGCAATGATTTGACGTGAGAACCCTCCCAATTGTGTTATTTTATCATTCTATGAGGTCTTTATATTAAATTTAGTAATATATTGCTGTTTGAGCCTACGGTTTTTGCTATTTAAAATGCTGTTAAATATTTTATACCCACAAGCCAGGTATAAAAATAGATCGGGGTACCCGATTTTCGATTCCAAATCCGGGTACCCTTTTCTGGTACGTATCCGGGATTTTGAGTAACGGATCGAGGTACCCAAATTTTGTTTCCGGATCCGGGTAGTCGATTTTCGGATCCGAATCAGGTACAAGTTTTTTTTTTCTGTTTCCGGATCTGGGTACCCTATTTTTGTTCCGGATCTGAGAACCCGATTGTCAGTTTAGGATACGAGTACCAAAATTTCGGTTACGTATTCGGGTATCCGACTTTCAGACACTCATCAGATCTGGATACGGTTATTTTCTGAAAAACATGTGGCCATATCAATTCTAAATATCATGACTTTTTGGTGTAAGGTATCTGTAAAAAATCTTTTCATATTTAGTTATACTGATCTTTCATTTATTGCCAATTGGGGAGGGAATGTAAATATTTATTCATTGGAGTGATTTGGTTTATTTCACTTCGGTTTTCTGCCAGCTTTGGCTACCGCGAGGATGAGGATGAGTGATGATATGATGAAATGGATGAAGGGACGCTCACAAAGAACACCCATGCCCAGGCCGGGATTCGAACCTGGGGCCCATGGCGTCTTAGCGCATTGTGCTGACCACTCCGCCAACAAATGTATCTAAATCATCTTGTTAGAATGATACAGTACGAACAATCATCACACATTCACAATGTATTCACTGCACCTCGCTGACTGATCATTAAAAAGTATATGCTTGAGCCAACCGGGGTGTTGTTTGCCTCCTCCCCCATCCGTATCAAATTACAACGTGGAAAGAGGTAACAGGCGTTGAATAGCCTGCAGGGAAGAGAAGCATAGAAATGCAAGAAGGAGCAAATGGGAACTACATTAAACCTACGCGGTTTGTTGCTTTCCTTCCCCACTTTGTTTCACGGCCGGTGGAGAAGGTTACTGCCAATAAATGCTGCAGTTTTCCTCCCTAATAAAGTTGAGATGATCTGATTCGACATTGCGGCGTGCTTAAAGTGTTCTGTGTCTCTGATCCAGAACCAGAATCATTCAACCGCGTCACGGTCGGACTCATGGCGTGGAAGGAGACGTGAAGGTGCGTTACATGAATCGGTGATAAACCGGAACGAACAGATGGTCGAATCGGGAAGGTTTGTTACCCACCTTGTAATGACAAATTACCTTTTCCCCTCCCTTGTCTATTCATGCCTTTCGTTGCATTCACCAAAAAAAAATGTTTCTGGTCTGGCGACAACAGAGGGGAAGAAGGTGTTGTAAGAAAAAGAAGCCAACTCTCCTGCCAGTCGACTAGGCTCTGTTTCTCTTCACGGCTTTAATCTGGCGTATCAGTGCAGCGTCACGTTCAAGCTTTGTGTTTCTGCAGCCAAGTGAAGGTGGGGAGAACTACTCAGGTATTCACGTTTCAAATACGGAGCCACGGACTTTTGGATCTGTGAACGTTGAAAAGCTAGGTGTGACCAAACGCATATACCCCCGGGTCCACGCCAAACCAAAGAAGGAAGAAGAAAAAAATAAATAAAAGAACGACCTTGGATTCAACCCACAAAACAAACTTGCAGGTGTTGGGACGGTTCTGCAAAGCTAGGCATTCTGCTCTCTCGTTTTGGCAATGCACTCCTTGAATTGAAGTCTGCACAGCCTACATCAATCACTTCAAAGCTTGCTTTGATTCTAGTACACCGCTGCTACATTCTGAGCTACCCGTCCGAAAGAATTTATTTACGTTTGAACACAACAGGTTTGCTCTGAGTCACTCGCTTCTTTAAATAAAACCGAAACACTTTTGAAAAGACAAAGCCAAGTGCATAACAATTACAAAGATCAGAACAATCCAAGTCAAATAAACTGAACTCGAAACAGATTCTCTCTCTACCATCCAAAACATGCAAAAACATGCACAACATTTTTTTTTTAAAAAAAAATGATACTATTGAATAGGTATTAGTAATTATTACAATGACAGTTATGTTTGATAATTTCTAAGCCAATCCCCTTTTAATGTTTGTTGAAACACACACTAATAAGCCCCGCAACAGGTTAAGTTTGCAGCAACTTTTTGCATATATAAACCCAAACGTGCACGCAGAATATAGTTCCGCTGCAATACTGCCGATTTTCTCACTGTCTGCGATATTGCAGAGTGTCGTTCTCACGCGGGTTAACACATAAAACCTGCTGCAAACTTAACCTGTCGCGGGGCTTAGAGGCTTGATGGTTTGCAGTGACGGCGATTAGCTTCCAAATCGGGGGGGGGCAAGGTGCGAAAACTGGGGAGGACAGGACAGTTTACTTTCCCATTATACGTAAGGTTTAGCATAGTGCGGGAGCAAATGTAGCAAAAAGTGGGGGGCAATGAGCCCCCTCGCCCCCCCCTAATCGCCGCCACTGATGATTTGGAATAGTTTGAACAAGTGAGTGAAAATTTCACGATTTTCGTGAATGTCTCATTTCGTTCTATTCTGCTCATTTGATTGAGGGACAAAAGAGATTTGTGAAAATAGTAGCAAGCGATTTGATTCTTTGAACATTTTCAACGAAATTTGTACCATTATAATATTTATATAAAAATAAATATTTACGCCATACGCGCATACTTTTAAATATGAAAGGAAATGCATATTACGAACCAACAAACAAGGGGTGCTAGGTTTTCCAAGTCTTTTCTCACAAAAAAAAAAAAAAAAAAAAACGTTCCAGGGATGAAATTGAGACGAGACAAGACATGTCTCGAAGACATGGCAGTGTCTCGATCTCGTCTCAACTTTTTAATCCCTGTCTCGTTCTCGTCTCGGCCTGGGGACGCAAGCATCGGTATAGTCTTGTTCCCGAGTCTCGAAATATAAACAAACAACATATCGGAATTGTAGTAGTTTTCCCGGCGACCTGATTCGAAGTGTTCTCATCCAGGTTAAGTCCATGTTAGCGGCCAACGTTTCCAGCGCATACATTGCTCTCAGCATCAGGGTAAGTTGAATTGGAGACCAGTGCAAAGTTATAATCAGTAAGTGTGAGTGGCAATTTTGCAAGTGCCATATCCATACACATATAAATAATGGCCTGTAGATATCACACATAAAATGTTTATGTAATCCGAAGAAAATAAAGCACGCATTTATTCATCCTTATCCATATAACGTCTCGGCTTTGTTCTAGTGTTGCTCACGAGACGTAACATTTCCCGTCTCATCCCGTGTGTTGTCTCGCGTTACGATTGGATTGAATTTGGATTGATTTGGTGTTTTAAGTCCACTTTATGCACAGTAAGGCTAATTGGGACTGGACCTACAGTTTAAAGTGGGATCCGAACCACTATGTGCCTCCACCGGGTATCGAACCCGGGACCATCTCGCGTTACGAGACGGGCCAGGTTATTTTAAAATTCGACACGAGACGAGACGAGGCTGAATACCTGTCTGCTGTCTCGTCTTGTTTTCGAGACGTGGTGGCTCGTGAAAAAGTCTCGTCTCGTCTAAAAAGTCTCGAAAAAAAAACACAAATAAAATATTTAATATTAATTAATATTTAATCAGTTGGAAATACTTACTTATTTACTCGGAATAAAGCATTTTCCTCGGAAACCCAGACCAGCGTTTATTACCTCTAAGGAAGGGTATCCTACAAAGAGTAGTGAATAAATAGTAAATACCTAACCTTATTTTTAATACTCTTCCGAAACTTGGCGTTACTTTCCGTGACGGAGTAGTCAGCACAGCACGCTAAAACGCCAGGGGCTCAGGGTTCGAATTCCGACCTGGGCATGGGTGTTCATCAATTTCATCATATCATTACTAATCATAATCTTCGCGATTAGCCAAAAGTGACAGAAAAATTAATTTTAAAAAATCAATGAAGAAAAACTATATAAACAAATGCTCTTTTAGCTCAGATGGTTTTTTTTATGTATTTTAAATGGGACTGCTGTAGAGCATAGAAAATGAACACAAAAGAATTTTACGAGACAATAATGGAAATGAAATGAGTTCCCTACACAAAAAGAACATAAAGAATAGTAAACACAGAAAATAGAAACGGACACGGATATGCTCTTCTAACATCATCAGATTTGTGTTTTTTGCAAGAATCTAAGAAACTAAATTATTTGTACCCCGAACCATTCAATACCAACTGATGTTGCCTGGTTCAAAATACTGCGCTTGACTCTTAAAATACAGATATTGTCATATGACAGCACAAATACACGAAAAGTCCACCCTTGCAATGTCAAAGCTATATTAACACAGGATGTACTGTACGTGAACATATACGTACGACTCACTATGGTTTACCATGGCGGTGATTCTTGTGTATCGACAGGCACAAAAATGTTGGTTTCCGAAAAGCAACAAAGAAACATATGATTTACCGCTGGCTGGCTTTGAAAAAAGTCTTTCTTTCTTTTCACAGAACCTGTAATGAGCAGTAAGCACTGGTTTCCCTCGTACAATGTCCAGCATGGAAGGAAAGAAGAAGAAAAGAAGGTGGACATGAATGCGCAGCTTTTCCAACTTTGTGAAGAAAAGGTTGCACCACCGACGTCTTTTGGAAGCAGCTCGTTTGAAAAGGAGCTGTATGTACCTGCATCCTTCTCCATGTTTGCCTGTGATTTTCCTTTCAGAAATACCAACGCTTCTTTCCTCCGTGTTTTTCAACACCAACTGGAAATTTGGCTCTAGTTAAGAAGACCGCCCGCATATTTTTTTCTCAGGGAGGAAGTTGTGCTCAAAGCGAGGGGAGCATGGGGGATGCTGCCCCCAGTTAAGAAAATTCTCATAAAGCATCCCCCCACTAGGATAATTTGTGCAGGTAGCCTTCACCCACTTTCCTCTCCATACCAGCATATTATTCCGTCTTTCCCCAAAGTAGGTAAAGCACCACCCTCCCCAAGCAAAGAATTTCCACTTCGAGTAGTGGCTGAGTAAAATTTCATATCTTGCCCTTCAGTCATAAAAACTCATATTTCAATCATAACATTGAAATTGAATTTGAAATACCTTGACGTTGTTCTCAATTTCAGACTTGAGTACACTATTTAAAGAAAAACTGGATTCGCTTGCTTCCTTTCCATAGCATGTATCACTTTGTTAACAGTTCTTTCTTTGTCTTTTTCTACTTCTCACGATCCATTTATTCTGCTGTCTTTTCATGGCATCCCTCATCTCCGTTTTCACGGTACAATTTCACAACTTGGCCGCTCTTGGCTCCAGTTGTGAAAATGTAATCGGTATGAAGACATGCCTGTTTTTAATAACAATAGGTCACATTTCCTCTCGTCTTGCGACGAATTATCAATTTCACTTGTATTTATAGTCAGGTGTTCGAACCCAGAATCTTGGTTCTCAACGGAGGGTCAGGAGCACCTTTGAAAAAGACGAAAGATTGTGAACTGGAATGATTTTTATTCAAATATTACGTACGTACATTTACATAACTTTCTTTCCGTTTGATTGTCTGTACTTTACTCCCCTCTAATTTTTTAGTTCGTTTCTGCAAAATTAAGAAGCTCAGATTCTTCCGACGCTCGAGGTCCCCCTTCCTCCCTCACACACAGCATTCGAATGGAGTCTACTGTTCAGAGTAGATTCTTTTGTATCGGGATTAAATTAGAACAATTACTAAATTAGAATTCACTAGGTCACTTTTGATCGATTGTTTTCATTTCTTTTTCACGGTCAGAACTACGAGCTGATCGAGTTGTTTTATGTTGCGTTAAGCTATTATTTGATAGGTCTACCAGTGCATCAAATTTTGTTTTTATAGCTCTTGTAGTCTCTGAAATAGCGGCAGTTGACGTTGACACTGCCGTTCCAATAATAATACTTTTTCAGCTTTTGTTAAGTAGTGCTAAACCAGCAATATATAATTTGATTTATTTTACGTCGTATGCTGCCACTTTTGGATAATCGCGAAGATGAGGATGAAAGGAAAATCACATACATGGACGACACAACACGATCTCCACATAGGATTATATTGGCTGTGGTTTCACCCCTCACACCCCACTACCAATTTCTAATCACATCATTCAACCATTGCGTCGTCTTGATCATATACGATAAAGCATATGTAGGGGTTTATCTAGAATTTTACAACTGGGGTGGGTAGGGGAGTCCGTATTTAGGGATTGTGAGTGTAAATTTAGAGCCAAAACGATCATTAATTGGATCTTTCATGCTTTGAGAAAAAGAAATTAGGGGGTGTTGAGGAAATTGGGCAGTGTTCGGGGGTGAACCTGATGGTAAGAGACCTGTAGGAAGACCAAGAGGAAGATGGAAGGATAACGTTGAGATGGACCTAAAGGAAATCGGTAAGGATGGAAAAGATTGGATTGGTCTTGTCCAGGATAGGGACAGATCGAAGGCTTGTGTTGCTGCAGCCATAAACCTTCGGGTTTAAGAACGCTAGAGAGTTAGTTAGTTAGTGTTCGGGGGTGTGTAGATAGATCACCGAGCATTTGTAAAACGTTTGGATGCATGAATACCTGGTTCATTGCCACAGTTCCTTGTTGGAAATACCGACGGGGGGTATTTACGATGACAAAGACATGCGGCATCAAAAGCGTATTCCCACGCAGGGTGATAAACCCTAACTAAATCGACGGTTGATTTGGAAAGTTCCAGAGGTGAAATTACGAGGCATATTTTCCTCCTCAGGATCTTTAACATTGACCGTTGATGGTCCCTCTCTTTCAAACTTCAGGTATCGCCCAGGAGAGTACACAAAGGCGTCACCGGGACCTTCTGCGAACCCTATTCTTCGGTGCACGTCCCTGCGTGACAATTCAAGCCGTATGGTAATCGGATTAAATGTGGCACACATTTATTTCCCCGATGCCGACCTCAGTGTGAAGCCCTAGCAGGAAAAATCTCCTCCTTGTCCCGAAGGCAATTGCCACAATGGCTTCGAAGCCGTGGAGAAATTCATTAGTTGCCTCGCCTCCACCTCCGTTCCTATTATTATAACTCAAGCTGGGATCTTCGGGGGAGTCTCAGCTGCACCACCAAAGGACAAAGGCTGTGAAGGCCGGTCATCCGGAACGAGGCGCATACTGTGAGCTGCCAGCATCTCCAAAAGGGCTTAGTCCTTCGTCCCTGACCCTGAGGTTCGAGGGAGGCTTTTCTTTTCTGGGGAGGAGGCAGTGGTGCCAAACCCACACGTTGTTCCATACTTCTGGTTTGTCTTTATACTTTCTCTTTGTGTGGCTTGAATTACTTGAATTGTTGGTTTAAGTGCACTTTTTGCACAGAAAGGCTAATCGGGACTGGACCTACAGTTTAAAGTGGGATCCGAACAACTATGTGACTCTTTGTGTACCGTCAGAGTGACTGACGCTTCCAGACCTGGTGCGCAGTGGCGTGGCCAAAGGCTCATCCACAAAGTGGCGTACCCAAGGGATGGCGGTGGGAGGATCACAACACCCCTTTGGCCCAGTGTGCCTAAAAAAAATAACGTGAAAGGTAGGAAAAGATTGCAAAATGGGGGTTGACTACTAAAAAAGTATACGTAACGTTCCCCTTTCGAAAATCCTGTGCACGCCACTGCATCCACACACCCCCAACAACCCCATACCTATAACACCCCCTAAATTTTCCAACAAACACCAAATTTTGAGTAATTATGGCTCTAAATTTACCCACCTTACATACAAACTTACACCTGCAGATGGAACATTTTGGATAAACCCCTGCCCAAAGGGCTATTCGTGGGTGGGGGGCGTAACTCTTCGCCCCTCTGGCCCAGTATTCCTAAAATAAAGAGTGTGAAACGCAGGAATAGATTGTAAAATGAAGACTATAAGATGATGTTATTTATTACAACCAATTAGATTTCTCATGCTGCAAGTCAGGAAGAGCTATTCATAAATTATAATATAATTAGAACATACAAGTGGTTGTGTTGTAAACTTTCCACAAGCTTCCACATATGTAGGCAATAAGCATATGCGATGCTGAGCATGTTATGTGGTCGACTTTCAATTTCACAACCGTAATTCGAGGTCCGACCTGGGAAGTCGCCAGAAATTTTGTAAGGGGAAGCGGTCGAGGCGGTTGATAAAACTAGTTATTATAAATAATAACAATAACCATTATTATGATTATTATACAATATAACTCTTATAAATTAATAAAATAAACTTATTTCATTCCAAATTATTATATTATTTTTATATCTTTGGAGATACTTTTCTACTCGATACGCCAGATGAGTGAATATCGAGTACAACAGTTCATATTTTTTTAAATTTCACACTTCAGTTAGTGTACTGGAATGCTTAGCTATTTTGTTTTGTAATTAATTTTTATCACATCGCTCAAGAAAAGGAAGGTTAGAATTTTAGTCATAAAGTTTACGTTGAAATTTCATTTTTGGAAAAATATGGAACTATTTGAATTAAATGATTGAATATGAAAACATAACCTCATTCCTATATTTTACACCCAGTTTTTCGCTCTAACACAGTTCCTACTTTGTTATTCTGTTCGAATACTAACTGAACTTCATTTCTGTTATTAACTTTAAAAATAACAAGCTTTGCTCTTTTTTGTAACTTGAAATGAAATATGCCAGATTCCAAGGTGGGGTCGACGGACCAGTTCGGCACGCTCCTACCGACGCCCATGGATTTGGGCATGGGTGTTCTTTGTGAGTACCCTTTCACAAATTCCATTTAATTATCACTCATCTTCATCGCCGTGATTGGGCAAAAGTGGAAGAAAAGTGACGCTAACAAAAATGCTAACGTTCTCATTTTCTTTCCGTGTCTGGGTGATGCGTTTCCTTATGGTCAGTTGGCAACACTTGGGGGGAAAACTTCCTCCGTGGTGGTTTCGGAGCAGTAGAGGACAAGAAAAGTCTGTGAAAAGAGTGTTCCACCCTCCTCGTCCCCCGCCATATTTAACGCCTGGCTCAAAAGGAAAAAAGGAATTCTTTTCGCTTTTGACAGCAAGAGGTGGAGGGGGGTATTAGCAGGTGCGGGGAGAAGTTCGCTGCAGACACCTCCAGGTTGAATCGAATTAAAAGCGTTGGCCTCAACCGAGTTTCCAGCGAACAGGTTGGTTGAGTTGTGCGGGCGACTCGTTTTTTATTTTTTTTATTCCCCCCCCCCCCATTGGTCGCTCCTCACCCAAAACCGCACCGGATGATTCCTGGAAAGGCGAAGGACGGATGCCGCATCCCCTCCCACGCCTCCCGCGGGTAATCTGGTAATGACACGTCCACAGGACAAAGGTAGTCATCAAGGCAACCATTTGCGGTGAATGAAAACCCATTTTATAAAAACAAAAATAGTGCTGACGGACAAGAAAGCTGTACTTAATCTTAAACTACAGCTATTTTTGTCACCCGAAAAATGATATGCTACTAAAATCATGTCGTTTGTGCTCAACCTAGTAATGGGCTATTCAAGATACAAGGACATATAATTCCGTACGAATTGAAGAACATCTGCAGGTGCAGAAATATATATCAATCTTTCCTGTCTCGTAAAATTTCTTTGTGACTTGAGTACTAAGTTATTTTCTTCTTGTGCCCTACTTCGGCTATACCTCGTTGTCTTTTATACAGCACGAATGGTGCGACGGATTTGCTTGCGATTTGGCCTTGGTGTTTCGAAGGAGTTTGGAAAATTGTAACATAATGGATTACAACAATCGAGAGACGTGTGATCAGGGAACTAGAACGCATGACAACAATGTCATTTTGATTTGAACACAGCTCGATGCAAGCCTGCAGGCTTCTAAAACGAACAGCAAGGTGAGGGCTATTCTGGTTCTAAATTAATTGATGTTCACCTTCTTGTAACACCGCCTCACGTTATTTTATCATAACAATAGAGCACGTTACGTAGTCCACAGTCAATTCTGTAGGTTTCTTTTCGAGTGTCTGCGCCAGCATACAAACTCAAATGATACTTCCAAACAGAATCGTTGCTTTCTCTTCTTCCCTAATATGGACTGCGATAACGTGATTAGCATAAGGTCGCTGACGTCAGTGTACACTTTGCATACATCTGTCATATGTCCCACTTCTTTTTCGTTATGAAGTTCGCTGCACGGGCAGTTTTAGTTTTATATGGATTTATTTTCTCGACGAGTACTGTCTAAATCCACTTGCGTTGTTTGAAACTTTGTTGTTGTCTTGCGTTGACTTTCACAGGTCAATACGGTGCGTTCGCTGAATGTGACACTACCTTTTTCTTTTACTTTTGTTAGAGTGGTGTTGGGGTCACAGAGGCAGTGGCGGGGGTTTAGTCGATGCATTGAGGGTGGCAGGGAGGATGAAGGGAAAACGGTCATTTCTAGGGCTAGGGTTTCAATGCGCAAAAAATACTAGAAAATGTTCTATAAAAATTAATAATGGCCTATAATTCGCAAAAAAAAAAATATCTATAAATTTTTCAAAATGAACTTTTACAAGAAAGTTACGAGTTCATTTCACCAGTCCTGCATTGCAATGCGCAACTAACAACATACATTGGTTGTCAAAGCAAAGTGGCGATTGTCATGAACATTCAACGACACCTTTCCACTTCAAGTGATACTAGAACGAGCTTGCAAATCCCCTGGTAGTTCTCCAGTATAAGAAAATTCCAGACAAAACATCATCAATTGAAAATAGCATACTAAACTATTCATTTTTGATCAAAGCCAGAGTCATTTTCTTGGCTACTTCCTTTCCCCCCTTTCCCATGAACCTATTCTGTCACTTTACACTTTTTTTCACCAGGTCTCTTTGTTCCAGAAAGAAGGATTTATCAGATTTCCCATGGAACAAAAGTTTTTTTTTTAAGAAAATAAACAAAAATCATTCTCTCGCGAAAACATAAAAAAGCAATATAAAGATAATGCTTTATAAAATTGTTAAAAATACACTAAAATGCTACGAACCCCCAGAAAAATGCGTTATTCTGCAAGATCGACAAAAAAAAAAGCCTCATCAAAGATGCTGTGTTTGGCTTCTCACGAACATCCAACTGAACAATGCCCAGCCTTAATGATTACTACAAAGACTTTCTTTTTCGTGCGGGTACACAATGATTTGTGTGTCCACTATTTAAAACTATCATCTATTTTTCTTTTTTGTTCTATCACATATTATTCGTTGTAAGTGCTGTTAACTATAACTTGTGTCTGGATTGAACACTCTCGATGTACAGACAGCTGGTGGAGTCAAAAGTTCCCATTTGAATTCTTCACACCTCCAGCTTCAACACGTACTACCAACGTGAACTTGAAGTTGCGTTTGTAAATGCTGCACCGCTTGATAATATGAACATCTGCAAACGTCAATATGCTCGGTCGTTCAGGGAGATGGATCTGAGAGCGGAATAACAAGTGCCCTCTACTGGACACCTGTGCAAGATTAGAAACAGAGTGTCCGTTTCCTGCAAAGTCACTGAATCGATAATAAATTTACATTTGAAACAAGTCTAAAAAATGTTTATTGCATGCCGAAACACGATGCCTGCCATTTTTTGCAGTCATGCTATGTCTCAGGGTGTGAAGGATTTCCCGAGAATCCAACCGGGTCCTTCCCGGCAAGGGTCCATCATATTAATATTAAATTAACGACTTTTGTTTCTTACTTCCGTTTTAATTTTTTTTTAAAATGAGTGGAGAATGTTTTATAATTTAGAACTGCATAATTGTATTCATATTCATGTCCAGACTTGATTCGGCAGGCCATGTGTCACGAATGGGAGAGGAAAGAACATCTTACAGGGTTCTTCGGAAATCTGATGGTAAGAGATATGTACGAGGCGCATCCAGAAAGTAAGTTTCCCTATTTTTTTCTCCGTGAAAGTAAACATAATGAGCCGTGTAAATTGCGCATGCGCAGCAGAGCTAAGACGTATCAATCATATGCCAGGCGGACAGATCCCGCCCGGCGCCAGTAGCGAGGCAGCAGTGGTCCGAAGTGGAAGCTCGTATTCCTTCTCCCGCCGCATGCCAGTAGCGAGGCAGCAGTGGTCCGAAATGGAAGCTCGTATTCCTTCTCCCGCCGCATGCGAGGTTCGTGAATGCACAAAGCATTGCGCCAATTGACATTCATCGTCAGCTCTGTGAGGTCTATGGGCCGAACATTATGAGTAAGCAGATGGTGCGTCGCTGGTGTCGGCAGTTTTCGGAAGGTCGTCAAAGTGTCCATGATGAAGAGCGCAGTGGGCGTCCGTCCCTCATCACTGATGATCTGGTTGAGCTGGTGCAGCAGCGCATCGTAGAGAACCGTCGCTTCACGATTACGGAGTTGAGTAGCCTTTTTCCGCAGATATCGCGATCCGTGTAGCATGAGATTGTCACGCAGCGCCTGCTGTTCAAAAAATTGTGTGCCAGGTGAGTGCCGAAAAACCTGACACCCGAACACAAAATGAAACGTTCAGGAGCAGCACTGACATTCCTGCAACGGTACCATGATGACGGCGATGATTTCCTCGACAGAATCGTCACGGGCGATGAGACGTGGATTTCGCACTTCACCCCGGAAACCAAGCAGCAGTCAATGCATTGGCGGCATAGTGGATCTCCGGTCAAGAAGAAATTCAAACAGACGCTGTCGGTACAGTTACCCGGTGGAGGCACATAGTGGTTCGGATTCCACTTTAAACTGTAGGTCCAGTCCCGATTAGCCTTACTGTGCATAAAATTGACTTAAAACACTAAATCAACCAACCAACCAGCTGTCGGTACAGAAAGTGATGTGCACCGTGTTTTTGGACAGGAAGGGAATTTTGCTTATTGACTTCCTCCCCAGAGGTGAAACGGTGAACGCTGACCATTACTGTGAACCACTAAGGAAATTGCGACGTGCCATTCAAAACAAGAGGCGTGGCATGCTTACTGCAGGTGTTGTGCTCCTCCATGACCATGCTCGTCCACATACGGCTCGGCGCACAGCAGCTGTTTTGACGGAATTTGGCTGGGAGTTGTTTGATCATCCACCTTACAGTCCTGATCTTGCTCCCAGCGATTTTCACGTTTTCTTGCACCTCAAGAAATTCTTGTCCTCCGGTGAGCGTTTTGGCAACGACGAAGAGCTGAAGACGTCTGTCACACGCTGGTTCCATTCACAGGCGGCAGAGTTCTACGACAGTGGGATCCAAAAGTTGATACCACGATACGACAAGTGTCTCAACTCTGGTGGTTGCTATGTTGAAAAATAGCTGAACCTTTGCTGTACCTGTTGCCAATAAATGGTTTCCTGAAACTGTGTTGGTTTTTTTTTTTTTTAAAAAAATAGGGAAACTTACTTTCTGGATGCGCCTCGTATCTGTAGGCGAAGACGAAGCTGGAGGCTTAACGTTGAGATGGACCTAAAGGAAATGTGTAAGGATGGAAAAGATTGGATTGATCTCGCCCAGGATAGGGACAGATGGAAGGCTTGTGCTGCTGCAGGCATAAACCGTCGGGTTTAAGAAGGCTAGAGAGTTAGTTAGTTAGTTACTTTCTAACAATTTATATAATTTTGACCAAATTAATTTAATTCATTCGACCATTAATTTACCCACACACTCTATAATGGAACCACAAGCAAAAGAACCTGCGCAGAACCGCGTGTCCTGTTCATCCTACTCGCGCATGGACTGGAGGGGTAGAGTGAAGCAGGATTCACCTTGAGCCAAGCTAAACAGATGGAGGGGATGCGCTAAGGCTTCTGCCCGAAGGTTCATTGTTTTTGGCCGCTCTATAACAAGAACCATTTTTTTTCCACAGAGACACAATTTATACCTGTTTCGGTTGTTTCCCCCTCCCCATAAATAAGACCTTCCAGCTGGAGAATTCTGGATAAATAACTGCAGTGGATTTATCATACAGATAAGTTGTTATGATTGATTGAGTTGGTGTTTTAAGTCCACATTGTGCACAGTTAGGCTAATCGGGACTGGACCAGTTTAAAGTGGCATCCGAACCACTATGTGCCTCCACCGGGAATCGAACCCGGGACCCCTCGATTACAAGGAGACGACGCTAGCACCGAGCCATCTGAGAGGCATAAGTCTTTATGAACAGATATACTAGCTACTTCATTTTAGTCATTCAATGGCGTAAATAACACCCCAGCAACCCCCTCGAGGGGGTAGGGGGCACGAGCTTCGAGAGCGCAATAAGAATGAAAAATTAAGAAAGACCGATAGTTCAGAAAAGTTTTCCTTTCGTCGTTACCGAACACATTATAATTTTATGCACCTAAAACTGCAAACAGAAAATGTTAATCACTAGAAAAGTAGAAAGTGAATTTCCAGGTTAGACGAAAACCTTCATTAGCTGAATTGTACAAGTCATAGATCACGTCGCCGAAGGGTAGACGACAGGCAAGGAAATGTGCTGGAAATGTTTTCACCCCTTCCCTCCGCTATTTACTGCCCGCGTTTTAGCAAGGTTTGATGAAACCGTGCTGTTTCTTTTGTAGTTGTAGGGGAATCTGCTACAAATTTCTGGGAGAAATGTGAACAAGACCTTGCATTATAGCTACAGAAATTGTTTCATTTCGTAATGTTCGCGTAGAATCAACTGAAATCATAAGAAGAACGCTGCTAAGCATTGAAAGCGATCGTACTCGAAAACTGGACTTGATGAAACTGCCACAAGAATTGGCTTTCATCAAAAAACGCAGAGGACTGGTAATGGATATATCAAAATATAGGGCAGCCCTACTTCTGAGATGTTTGTTTCAAGTGTCATCTTCACGTTACAATTACTTGAGAACTACTTGACGTATTACAACGTAACAAACGCCATTCTTAACAAATGTTTCCCTACTTTCAATTGCACTCAGTGGCGCAGGAACGGGGGGGGGGGGTACAGGGGTGCATTGTACCCCCTACATTTTTGCTGTACCACCCTAAATCCGTAAATCACGTTGTACCCCCCCCTTCCCCCTTAGATAATTTGACAGACGCAAGGTGCTACTGTTAAAGGAACATATTTTCAATTCGCTCAATAAAAAAAAAGTTTATATTGTTTATAACTTACAAGCATTATCTTCGTTACCACAGAAATTCAAACCATTGTATTGGCGCAGTGGTAGCGTCATTGCCTTGTAATCAAGGGGTACCGGGTTCGATACCCGGTGGAGGCACAAGTGGTTCGGATCCCACTTTAAACTTTAGGTCCAGTCCCGATTAGCCTTACTGTGCATAAAGTGGACTTAAAACACCAACTCAAACCATTGTAAACTTATTCTACTACATTGTGCTTGCTACTAGTTAGTTCATTGTGTTCTTGGAAAACTTTTCAAGGAGATGAAAGTTGTTTAAAATGTCTGTGAAACGATGGGATCAGATAAAGTTTACTCTCAGAAAATCACGCTCAAGATGAATGCTCCTTTGCGTAAGGGGGGGTACACATTTTCTAAAGCGGTCGTCACGTCGATTCAAATATAATATATAAATCTTCATCAGAAGAGTACATGACTGACCTTTTTATTTATTTATTATCAAACACAACAGGCGAATGCCCAATTACAGTGTTCTACATTTCTTGCTTTGAGTTTGTAAATTTACAGTTTGGTAAGAAATATTATTGTGCAGAAATGTAAATAAACATAAAACATGTCAACGCTAAATTATATGTGTATACAACAGTTAACAAACCGAGTTATAATAATACATGTTAATTGAAGAGAGAGGAATAAAATATCTAACTATTATCTACAAAAATAGCCTACATGAATACAAGATTTCAATTATTAAGTACAATGCACAACGTATTTATCATTACACTCAGTATTTCAGATCTTTACCACCATGTACAATATATATAAGATACTGATATAATATATTATAAATTACATAAAATATGGAAATAAAATAAACACAGTATAAGTCAAGGATAGAAGTTATTTACATTAAAGAAATATATTAATTATGTGTGTAATAAATGACCTGTAAATAATTGATACACTAGAAAGTACGTACATATATGTAATTGAGTATAAACTACGAAAGAAATATATATTTACAAAAATTGCGTTCATGTTTACATTGTTGACGTTTATTCTTCCATTCCTTGAATAACTTTTTTGAATGTCCCAATAGGCATGTGAAATATGTCTAATTTTGGTTCCCTTTCGGAAGATCTGTTGTACAGTTCACATATTCTCCTGATAGGTGATTTATTTATAATGTTCGATCTTCTGTTACTACAGTAAAAGAGGCCCCCTTTGGATCATGTCTTGGAGATAGGAACACGTATGTGTATTTGTTCTAGAAGATGTTGCACTTGAATATTATTGTTCATGATTTTGTATAAGAAACAGAGCAATTTCATCTTCCTTCTTTTACTGAGAGAAGGCAGGTTGTGGTGTTTACAGAGGGAAGTGTATGATTCGTATCGGGGATATATGCCTGTTTCTTTATAAGTGGCGTACCTTACGAATTTAGACTGTAGCATTTCTATTTTATGCGTGTACTTTTTGTCCTGAGGAGCCCATATTTCTGCTGCATATTCTACTTTACTTCGGACTAAAGCGTTAAATATTATTTTCATTATTTCTTTGTTCATAAACTCCTTACTCATTCTAATTGCGTACCCTAGGTTCCTGTGGTCCTCATTAACGACCCTTTCAACATGTGTTGCAAATGTAAGTTTTGAATCAAATGTAACTCCTAGATCTCTCATCTCGTTAACCCTTTTAATTTTTGTGTTATTTATTTTGTAATTGAATTCAATTTGCTTTCTGTTGCGCGAGTATGACATCGCGCAGCATTTTTCTATGTTCAGATTATGATCATTTATCTCGCACCATTTTGTTACTGTATTGATTTCATTTTGTAAGGATTTGCAGTCATCAATATTACAAATAGTCCTACCGAATTTTAAGTCATCCGCGTATAAGAGTCTGAATGAGTCACACAGGTACTTTGGTAAGTCATTGATTAGAATTAAAAACAACAGAGGTCCGAGATTCGAACCCTGGGGGACTCCTGAGAAAACTGCGAACTCTTCTGTTAAAATTCCATTATAAGATACGTTCTGCTTACGGTATTTTAGATAAGAAGCAAAGAAATTTAGTGCTGGTTTGGAGAGGTCGTAACACGAGAGTTTTCTCAACAAAATATCGTGGTTTACTCTATCGAAGGCTTTGGATATATCTGTATAGATGACATCTACTTGCTTTCTTTCTTCTAGATTAGTTGCAACGAAATGACTTAGGAGGGATAGGTTCGTAACAGTGGATCTACCCGGGACGAAGCCGTGTTGGTTTGCAGATATTACTGGGGATACGTGTGACAACAATCTTTGATAAATAATACTTTCGAAAACTTTTGCGGGCGCAGACAATAAAGATATGGGCCTATGCTCTTCAATGTTACCGGTGCCACTATTTTTGGGTACGGGACGCACTGTAGATGTTTTCCATTTCCTGGGAAATACAGACGTAGCTAGGGAAAGATTGAATATTTTCATTAAGGGTAGGGCTAATAAGCTTGCACAACCTTTTAACACGTAGGGCGGAATGCCGTCAGGGCCACAGGATTTCTTCGGTTTTAACTTTTTTATTGCCTTTTCAACATCATCAATACTGACTGCGTTTAGTACAAATTCTTCACCTACGTCTATCTTTTGGTGGTCTTCGATTAAATTGCAGTCGTAATTCGCGGGCGTGCTCTTATAGGGGGAAAGGAAGTGCTGGACGAAGGCGTTCGCAATTGCCTCGTCATCGTCTCTAGTGTAGTGTCATTGTATTTGAGGGGCATGGAATTATTTTTCCTCCCATTATTTTGGACGAAGGACCAAAAGTGTCTAAAATCGAGTTTTATATAATTTTCTGTTTCTGATATGTAATTCCTGTAAGCTTTTTCAATTTGCCTTTTGGTTATTTTGCGGAGAGCTTCAAACTGTGCACGATGAAAGTTGGTATTACCAATTCCACGTTTCCATTTCTTATTCCGAAACGAAATACTTAGGCCTACACACAAACGAGACGAGACACGATAGACCAACTTTGGGGGGGGGGGGGTTACAATGTACTCCTGTACTTCACCCATAAATTTCATAACTTTGTAAGAGGGAAAGTACACTTTAACCTATATATTAAAAGATTTTGAACATAAAGGTAATACTTAGACACGAAAAGTCTGTGTTTCCTCTCAAATTTCGAAACGAGACTGAAATAAATCTCTGCAATATCGAAGCGAGGCGATACTTGATGTCCGAGACGATCTCGCTCGAAACTCTAGTAACATATTTGAAGAAGTTGGTAAAAATAAATTTAAATTACTATGTGTCTTATCCAGACATACCAAGTGTATAATTTATTGACTTTTTTTCTCAAAATGATGTGTATTTTGTTTACTGTAATTGCAAAGTTAATCCATTAGTGACAATTTCGAGCCTGTGCTGCCCGGTTTAATCTATTCACGATATAATTCCATATTTCGACGGTTCACAGCATCGAAACAAGATATAAAACAGAAAAACGTTATTAAGAAATGTTTTTCTTTAATGACATATATATGTTGTGAAAGTTTGAGTGGTGACACAATTACGTGTTGCTTATAAACATTTCGTGGGTCAGGACGAGATATTGAAGGGTTCCACATGTACAGAGCTTTGGATTCCACTTCAAACTGCAGATTCAGTCCCGATTAGCCCATGAAGTGAATATACATACAATAAGTTTTAACAACTTTTGAGTGGAAACCGAAACAAAAATTAGCACAAACAAGAACGAGAAGGACCTCACCACACAGCAGAGGAGATGAGGCTGTGACAATTCTCGACTCGTCTCATCTCGATATCATTCCTAGGTGAAATGAAATGTTTCCCTTTCCTAGACATTAGAACAGGGTGCAATTTGTGATTTTATCAGAGGACAACACCTTATTTTTACATAAGTATTAGATATAGTACTTAGATTTGAACATTAATCGTTTAAAATCTAATTTTGATATCGAATGCAACGCAAACACAACGCCATTTGAACTTAAACCCTAAAGTCAAACTGGAGTCAAATGTATGCACGAGATAAATTATACTCACTTCAGGTACTATGGTTTGCCAGTTGGCTTGTCAAGGGCAGGGTGTTATCTAGACTTGATCCAATTTCTTCCAAATTTTTCTGGGGGTATAAGGAAAGGAAAATTATGTTTAAAACTTCTAAATGATTTCTCTAATCAGTTAAGGTTAGGTTTATGACATTTCACATTCGGCTGGTAGATATTGGTAGATTTTGGATTGAATTCCCAAGGTCTTTTTTAAAGAGATGGGAATGTTTGATTGAGTGATTTGGTTTATTTTACTTCGCATTTCTTCCACTTTTGGCTAATCGAGAAGATGAGGATGAGTTGATGAAGGGACACTCACAAATAACACCCATGCCCAGGCCGGGATTCGAACCGGGGACCTCTGGCGTCGTAGAACGCTATGCTAATCACTCCGCCACGGAAGCCAGCGAGGTGGGAATGTGTTTTGGATTTTCTCTGTAGATGCGAAAATCTTTAACTGTGATGCGCACATGCTTTTGCTTAAATTAAAGTTCACCTTTTCACATAAACGAATAATTGACAAGTCACCTTAAAACACAGCCATGTATCTGCATTTAATACCTGTAAATACGAAAAGAAACCTTGGCCGTCTCTTCATTTTGCCACCGAAGAATGAAAATAAAAATAAAACAACTTTCGAGCGTGTGGTTTTCCTTGCTTGCTCTGAAAGATTTTTGTTTTGTATATGTAATGATAGTACTTTCAGTGCTTGAAGAGCGTCAATTATGTTACAAATAAATGCTTTGTCGCATGTTTTACCAATATTCCAAACTTAGACCTCTTACAAGTTGATAGGGAACTATCTCAACTCAGTATTTTTTAAAAATACAACACCTTACAGATGTCTGAGAAAATACCAAATACATGGCTTCTTAAAGGCATTGGATGTGGTACACATATGCCATAAATTGTTTAAAGATATTTTTATGCTTAGCTATGTGTCTTTAAAATTAAAATGAAGTTCACTGATGTGATATATTCAATAATATGGTTTCTTTATCCAGTCGGTGAGAGATGATTACGAGGGCCACTATTTATATTTTGAGCCTTGGCAACATTGATTGAAGTTAGGCGCGATTTGACGTTTGCACGGAATCGTCTGGCATAATTGACCATAACGTACTTCAAATGTTTTGTCAATAGCTTCATTTGTGTTGTTTATGTTGCCTTGGAGATTGCGCGACAACAATAAAATGGAATTAACTCGTGAACATTTTCGTGCGATGATTTTTTACGATTTTCGACGTGGATTATCAAGACAAGAGTGCATCGATCAACTTACTTCCACATTTGGCGATGAAGCCCCATCCTTTGCCACTGTGAAACGCTTGTATAACGAATTTAATCGTGGCCGCCATTCGCTCACCGACGAGATTCGCAAAGGTCGTCCAAAATCAGTTCTTGTTCAAGAAAACATCGATGCTGTGCAAAACCTAATACTGCAAGATCGTCATGTGACATACTGTGAGATTGAGGCAACCATAGGCATTAGTTCCACCAGCATATATAAAATATTACGCGATCATTTAGTTGTGAGAAAGGTATGTTCTCGTTGGATCCCACACAATTTGACAAAAACTCAAAAAGACGCTTGCGTCAATTGGTGCAAACAAATGCTCAATAAATACAATCGTGGTGCTTCAAAAGACGTATATAAGATTGTAGCAGGTGACGAATCATGGATATATGCATATGAGCCGGAACGTAAACAGCAGTCGACTGTATGGGTGTTTCAAGATGAACCCAATCTAACAAAAGTTGTTCGCGCTCGAAGCACATCGAAACAAATGGTCGCGTGTTTTTTCGGGAAAACTGGTCATGTGGCAACTGTGCCTTTAGAGGAACGTAGAACGGTCAACTTCGATGGTACACAACAATTTGTTTGCCAGAGGTCTTCGGTCAAATACGGAAAACTAGGGATATGCCGAAGCCGATTAAAGGTGTATGAAAATCGTCCGAAATTGACATATCGGCATCGGTATCGGCATCTGCAAAAATCCGATATTTAAACCGGTACCTTCGAATAAGTTTTATATTTTAGTTTTGTAAGACTTATTGAAAATTAGGTTATGATTCATCATTCTTGTAGAGTTTTTGTAATAAAATTATTGCAAACTCTCATTCAGAGGATCAACCTAACTCAAAATCGGAAATAAAACAGTACATTGCTGAATCAGGATCTGCTGTTGTATTGGAAATTCAAAAATGAGTATTCAAACTTGAAGCAAGTGCTGAGAAAATATTTGGTCATACCTGCTGCATCAGCATCAGTATTCAGTGACTGAGTGTTCAGTGTTGCTGAACAGATTTGCGATAAGATAAGAATAAGGTTACTTTCTGAAGTGCTTCCAAAAGTCGTGTTTCTGAAGTTGAATCTGGCAGCAGTAAATTTCCAACATTAAGAACAGGAATTCATTTTGCATTTCAAAGACCTGCTTGTGTACTAATGTAAAACCTCTTCAGAATCCATGTTCTTAAAGGTTCACATAAGCATATTTTGTAGATGGAAATGTACATTCACATCTGTTGAGAATATATATGTATATACATAAGATATGCAATACAAATGTAAATAGCAAATTTATATTTTTCATGCTGAAAATAACATCCCATTTCTGTTTAATAATCTTATGTATCGGAATCGATTAAATATCGGCATCGGTATCGGTTCCAAAAATTATCGGTGAGTACATCGGCATCGGTAAATTTTCAGCTTCGTCACATCCCTACGGAAAACAAACAAACGCCGTCGGATCATTCTTCATCAAGACAATGCCAGCTGTCACACATCTCGTCTAACAACCGACTTTATGAACAGTCAAAAAATCGAATTGATGGGTCATCCGCCGTACAGTCCTGATTTGGCACCCAATGACTTCTTCTTGTTCCCGAATGTCAAGAATAAATTGCGTGGACAACGATTTTCGTCGGCGGAAGACGCCGTTGATGCGTTCAAAAACCATATTATGGAGGTGTCTCAAGAAGATTGGAAAAACTGCTTTGACAAATGGTTCGAACGAATGCAAAAGTGTATTGACCATAAAGGAGAATACTTCGAAAAACAATAAAGCAGTTTTCAATGCCAAATTCATGTTTTTTCATTGTTAGGCTCAAAATATAAATAGTGACCCTCGTATTCCTTGTTGGAATGGCCGAAGATAGAGGAGAGGGGGAATTCTCCTCACCCCATTTAATCTCACCCTGCATTAAAATAAATAGATGTATCTTTGTTCGCAATTTTTACATTTCGAACTCCTGATTCCGTTTCGTTAAATTCAAAATGAGCCCAGAACAAGGTCCAGAGGTTTATATGTTTCGGAATTTTATCTGGTTAAAATATGTTTTTAAAATGACCATAAAAACTAAGAAAAACAAAGAAATAAAAATTATTTATGCAAATTTTGAATAAAAAAAAACAGGAAATTCTAAATATTGTTCTAAATGGAATATTTCTTCGCATGCCTTCACATTATACATAGGTATAGTACCTTTGAAGTAGTATATGCGCGCGCGCGCGTGTGTATATATATATATATATATATATATATATATATATATATATATATATGGGAGGCTGCATTTTGTACCCCCAAATGAAAAACGTTCCTGCGCCACTGATTGCACTAAAATGAAATGGGATTTCCATTAAAAAATGTAAGTTTGTGTTGAAAATCGTACTTCCTTACGTAGTTGAATGTATTGTGTCCTCTACTTTCATGACCCCTCTCATACATACCTTTATATCTGCGAAAATAGTTTTCCAATATTTTTTGTTGTTCACAGAATATTTCCGGTGGTAATTTTAGGTGACTCACCCTGTATAGATAGATGGAGAGAGAGAGAGAGAGAGAGAGAGAGACATAGTAATTTGTTCCTTGTGTTCTGGATATTATCCTCAAAACAAATTACTTATCTCAGGTTTGGTGGGAGATTTTTTAGGACAAGATTATTGTTGGGGTGGGGAACCTTCCATGTCCCTCCAGAATCGCACTGGCAATATCCCTTCTATGCCTCGAGTCTCTCTCTCTCTCTCTCTCTCTCTCTCGTCTGAACAACAAACAATCCAAAGCGCAGGTCGATCTAACTCCATGTGAACAATATTACGTAAGATTTTTCTCTTGCTTTTTCTACGCTGAACTTCAAGAAGGGGCATTTGTGAAACACAAATCGCCTGCCATAAAAAGCATGTTGTCTTCGCACGAGTGTGTGTGTGTGCGCGTAAAGGCTTAAGGTAGAGGAAGGGGAAGAAGAAAACGTATTCGCTCTGGTAGGGGAGGGGGGCGAACGGGGAAAAAAGAGAACATCTGAAAACTCATCCTTGAGCGGGATGTTGCTCCGAGGGGCGTTAATCAGTTTTTGTAGGTGGCAGCACCATCTACGGCACACCAAAAGGGGAAGCTGAGAAGCAGGGATACCTACCTTAGCACAGAAGTGCTAAAACCTAGTATAAAACTTGATCGACAATTGCGTAGTCGATCGCATTTTATGTTCAGAGGAAGCTGTTATCTTCGAAATTACAGAACTGTAAGAAATTTGCATAGTTTCTCTCAGTTTAATCGAGTACAGCACAAAACAATCCCAACTTGACATGCCTTTTCGTGCAATACTGATTGGTTGATATTAATGTATTTTTATATGCATTTTTCTTGTTCGAGCTGTACGCTGTACGCGCTACATAAATTTTACTTTACACACACTTTCTCTTCCCTTAAAGTCATGTATTAATGTTGCACCCTCTTTACTTTAGTATACAAATAACTCTTAGTAGTTGATCAGATACAAGAAAATTTGATATAATAAGCATAGTTTAACAATCCAAATATTGCAAATGGAAAGAAAGTTATGTGTCTGGCTCATTTCACCCCCAGTCTCTATATATCTGTACTCTGTTTCAATCTTTCACTTCCCACACAAACTCCCCCCATTGCACTATCGGGCTGTCTTTCACACTTCCCATTCCCCACTCTTCGTTATGTGATAAGGGATATATTTACATTTTATGTTACACTATGAATTATAAATTAAGATGGCTCGTTTGGAGCTTGTTCACTGACTTCGTTCGCTGCTTTTCTAACAGCTTTCCCACGCCGTTCTCTCACTTCCCTCAGGTATTTCTCCACTTGTTGTCCCGCTTCTTTTGTCTTTATTCTATCGTCTACCACTTCTATCACCTCCCTCCCTGTTAAGTTTTTCAGCACTTGTCCCTTAGGTCACGTGTAGAAGGGCAGTTCAGTAGGATATGCTCGTCCGTCTCCTCCCCATCCCACAAAGGACATATCGTTTTCCCTGCTTCGTTTTATCCACCTAGTCTGAACCATGCCAGGCGAATCTTTCCTTTTTTCCCCACAACATTGATATATTTCGCTTACCCCCATTCTCTTACTCTCTGCTCCCTGATTGAGGTCTTCGTTTGGCAGTCTGCTGTTATCACGCTTACATATACCACCGCGTCCATGAGGAAAGACAAGAAATGAAAAACAAACAATCCAGCCCTCTTCCTGCAAAAAAAAAACCTACTAACGCTAATGTTCTACATACAATTTTCTCTACTTTTCATTCTTATCGTTACCAGCACCTTACACAAGGAATAAATTAAGAGTTACTTTAGCACACAATATAAACAGGTAAGAAATCTCAAGAGATTTGCCTAAATATACACTCCCAAGGCCCCAACACACATGTCCATGTCATTGCCACCTTGGTAGAGCTCGTTCAGTGGTTTTCTACCTAAAGTTCCGGGTTTGAGTCGTAGCCAGGGCCAGATACAAGCCAACAGGTCCACTAATTAGGGAAGACAAAATTGCCGGATACGGTTAGGTGGAAGTCCTTCTAAAAAGAATGAAACCTGGAAAATAAATAAAATGTACTGAATAAACAAGTATCAAGTGGCACCGCACACCACATCACCCCCCCCCCCTAATTCCCGCTAAATTTCCTCAACATCTCGTTAAGATATTTCACAAAAGGCCCAAATTTTGATACATTTGTCTCTAATTTACCGTTACACTCTCCCCCCCCCCTCCAGATGAAATTCTGGAGAAACACTTTCTGGATTTGGCCCTAGAAAGGTTGCAAAATTGAATGAGAGATTTTTGAGACAGTGATTTATTCACACTACCCTAACGCCACCTGAAGTTTCACAAAGACCGAATTTATAGTGATTTTGGATATAAATTTACACTGACTGATAAATGTAAGCAGTACGAGCAGAGAAGATAATGAAGGGAAGGAATTTTTAGACTATATATTGGTAAAATGTAAGAAGCACTTAAATACAATTTTGCTCCGTATAAACAAGTGCAAATTTCTGAATAAACCCCTGATCTGAGATCTTAAAATGATAATTTGTTCAATGGAAGTAAACATACACCCCCAAATAAATAGCCATGAAGTTTTAATCTTCTATAATTCCATATCAATCATCCTCCGTGGCCGTGCGATGTGCTTTGGGCTCAGACTGCGGGACGACATGGGTTCGAGTCCACCTGGGTAGAGTCTCTGGGTTTCGGCCTGTGTGTAGGACTGGTAGCAACCCACCATCGTGAGGAAATTGGGGAGCTACGAGTGAGTAGCGTAACCCTGTCACAGATATCTCCTATAACTGCGGAGGGTTCGACGTGCTGACCCACTTCACCCCTACCTCTAGGTAGGATTGTGGGAGGAAGACTGTCGCGCCATGGGGTTTTATTATTATTATTATTATTATTATTATATAATTCCATATCATTTTCTTAAAACTTTTTATTCTGCATATCTGCCATTAAATAAATATTTGAAAGTTCGGCAACCAACGCCTAAAAGGTTCAGTAGAACCAAAAATAAAATCCTTGGTTCGCTACTGCTATATCCAGTGGCATGCCCAAGCGATGAGGTTGGTGGCGGTGACTCCCACCCCCTTTGGCTCAGCATTTCTAAACAAAAATACTTTAAATGCTGACAAATATGGCAAAATATGGGGCTTACTACTAAAATACTAACAAATAAGATTGACCTTCTCTTTCGAAAATTCTGGGCACGCCACTGGCTGTATCATCATTTTATTTCGAACTGTAAGTAGCGCATAATTCTATAGGTAGAGTTGGCAACGCTGCTTGGGGGAGAGAAGAGTAAGAAAGGTTTCGCAGCGTGCAGCCTAGCCGAAGTGAGAACACAACAGCCCCGAGGCCTTAGGACGACTGAAATATTAACTTGAAGGCGTCTTATTCCCAGCAGTGCTCGAAATGGCTGCAGCGGGGAGCCGCATAAAACATTTCCTCCTCTCCCTCCCCTCCCCCCTCTTAAACTTGTTGCCCCTCGGCCCGCTATTAATTTAAAACCATGCACGAAAAACTCGTTGCGGTGGATAGCGAAGTGGCAATTTGTGTTGGAAAGTAATGATTCACGGAGGCGAATTGGTCAGCGGAAGTCCTCTCTCGCTTGCCTAAACGATGTTAACAACAAAAATGCATCCCGGACATCTTTCCCTCATTAATTCCTTCGCCGCTGATTCCTGTGTTCGTATTTCTATTACCACTGTGATTAGGCAACGGTCTTCATCAGACAGTATCCGCCTCTCGGTGAGCAGCAGATAGGCTACGTAGCTGCATCATTCAAGGAAAGCTCCTGTTCTCGGAAACAAAAGTCTTGTCGTAAATCTTCCTGTCTCGGGAAGGAGGGAACGTGCGTTCATAAAAGGCCTGCTCAAACAGGGGGCAGGAACTGCACCCAACGCTGAAATAAGGTAGCCCAGTGTTTCTCAACCGCCGGGCCGCGGAGGCTCTCCTGAAGTTTGCGACTTGCAGCCCGAGCTGGCAACCACGTGGAAAGATTGCCTTTCGTTCACCAGCGATAAGGAGGAAATTATTTCCCGCCAGTGCCAGTGCACAGCACGCTACGAAACCAGGGGTGCCGAGTTAGAATTCCGGCCTTGTCATCGGTGTTATATTTAAGTGTCCCTTCATCAGTATAATTTCGTCACTCATCCTCATCTTCGCAATTAGCCAAAAGTGGCAGAAAAGCAAAGTAAAACAAACCAAGTGAATCAATCATTTTCTTGCGCCATCTCCTTTTGTCTTATCTATTTCTTTCTCCTTCCTCACTCACTAATTTTTCTCTCTTGTATTTCATCTCTATTTTCCTTTATCTCTCTCTCTTTTACTTTCGCTTTCTTACCCTCTTTCCCCGTTATTATTCGTCTTATACTCTGTCTCAGCTAACTCTGGAGCAGGCGAACGAAAACAAGTCTCTGCGCAAGTAGTGACGCGAGACGGCTCCACCAATGAACACGTGAGAGTGAAAGGGATTGCGTGGAGGGGAGGGAAAGCGACTGCAGTTACCAGCCTTCGAGCAGCGTGGACTGCTTCGCTCTAGCCACTCGTTTTCCCCGCTTCTCTGACGCTATGCTCCACAGTTAGCTGGGACAGGATATACCTTTTCTGAATATTCTCTATATTCATAAATTTTTCACAGCTGAAAAGAACTTTCTTTAGAACATTAAATCAACGTGTGTAACTTCCATATAGTCTCCTCTAGTGTACCGACTAGGAGACCTCCCCTCAAAGTGGTAGTAATAATAATATTAATTATATTACGGATTATTGTTATTAATATAATTACTAATGTTGCTACAAAGACTACTTAATAAATTTCACAACAAGGGCGATTACCAAGAAACTAAACCCACATGCTTGTATCTGAGTGTGTCAATTATAGGGATAAACACTGCTTTACATTCGAAAATTATACAGAAGAACCTATGCTATACTTTCAAATGCCTTGTGGCTATTTTTGCAGATACAAGAAAGCACGTAATGCCTGACAACGTATCTGAGAGGTCCTGCAGTCACTGTACTACCCTTTGACAAGTTTTAGAGTAACGAGACAAGTCACGCCATACCAAAGAGATACAAGCACAACAAGATTTAGTGTTGCTTCCAGACACTGCTTACATCCTTTCTCCTCCTTGTTTCTCACCTGAAGTTTCCCTGCAAGCGATATTTTCACACGGTACACGCATTCTTCCCCGTAATGTGTCCTTTAGTGAATCGCCGGCTCGGTGGCCGAATGCGTTGAGCCTCATCTAGTGTACCGACTAGGGAACTTCACAAGAATTTAATAATTGCAGTAGTACAGTAGTAGTAGTAATAATAATTTTTATTAGGGATTATTGTTAATCGACTTTCAATCTCGCCACCGAAGTTCTCAGGTTCGAGTCCTGACCAAGGTACGGGTGTTCTTTCATCTAATCATCACCCAAAGTCACGATTAGCCAAAAGCGACAGAGAAAAGCGGCCTAAAGTAATAATATTACAATACATTTAGTGAGTAAAACTCAGCGGATATACTAGGAATACGCCATGCATGCACAATATATGTTTTTTGAACTCCAGTAACATATTTTACTAGGCAATAACGGTTAAATTTGAGTCTTGGCACACATTCAATTGCAAGAAAACAACAAATGATTATTTCAGTTGGATTTGAGAGGGGGGGAGGGTAAACTTTACCTTATAATTTAGACTTTCATTCTTGTATGAATTTTTCTTTTATCATTTCTCATATTCATTTAAAAATATATGGGCACCCCTGGTCAAAACTTCGTCGCTTTGTAATCAAGGGGTCAGGGGTTCGATACCCGGTGGAGATGACAAAAGTTTGCTAAATAGAATATCTATTATTTATTTCATTACATTAACTGTATGAAATGTAAAAAAACAATGAAAAAAGGTTGTGTTGGATACTCATTCATCTGGAATCGAGTAGAAGTCTCTCTCCAAGGATAAAATAATAATAATAATAATAATAATAATAATAATTTGGAATAAAATTAGTATATTTTTATGGGTTAAAAATAGTTATGATTGTATAATAAAAAGCATAACTATTATTAATGTTTTGTCAATGGTCTGACTTCCTCCTGCAAAACGTTCTAGGCACGTCCATGTTTGGGCCTGCGGGCCAAGACCCGCCCCACCACGATTCTTCTACTTCATGAATAAGTTTATATTTCAGAAATATTTGTACCACAATTCCTGACAGGCATAAACATTTATCTCTCTTGCCAAGGATACTTAGTTAGCTCTTATGGGGGGGATCCCCCGCATACCCCCAGTAATTCACACCAGTCACGTAGCCAGGGGGAGGGCTAAGGGGCTGAAGCCCCCTCCGAAATCCTACAAATATCTAATTTAAATAGTCTATAGTGGTAATTAATTTTACTTCCTTAGCAGGATTAAACAAAAGGTTTATTTTGTGTATAATAGAGGAACCAGGTTGTATTTTTGTATTCTACCATTTAATCGAAAGAATAAATTCTCTCAAAATGTATAGTTTTCTTTGTGAGAGGTCACACAATATAAACTTTATGAGTAAAATTTTGCCCTAATTTTTAAAGCCTCTTTTTAACGGAATGTGTAGACTATAAGTTAATAACAAAACACAATAACTATGAGTTTCGATACACTGTACAAACTGTAAGGAAAATAATGGACAACACTTGTGTTGGATATTGAATCATACCGTGGATCGAGTAGCACAGTCTCTCCATTTATATAATAATAATAATAATAATAATAAATTTGGATTAAAATTGGTTTATTTTTAATAACTTATAATAGTTATTATTGTAAAATGACAAAAATAACCGTGGTAATAATTATTATTGTCATTATTATTTCTACTTATCAAGGTTTATACGTGGCCTGCCCCCTCTACAAATGTTTCTGGCGACGCCTGTGCTGATAAGGGATGAACCCCCCCCCCTCACGAAATAAAATCCTGGCTACAGGCCTGATCCACACCCTTTGACCTCCTGTCTTCCCAGTTTCCGCTGTCCGGGACCCGATGTACTGTGGTGCTCTGTTGCAGAATGGCCGTTGAGCCATCACCTTTTCCTGTGTGACTCAGACGTTCATGCCCAAGAAAGACTTAGAAGCTTTCGACGAGGCGTTTTCTGAAAGAACACGCTGTCACGTATTGGCACACGTGCACTTCGACCTTTCGTGATCATGGGAGGACAACAGTGTCTGTTTTCATTCAGTCGCTTGCAGTCTTTCTCACATGGTTCATATGGATGCTGTCACGCACCGACCGAGACTAAAGACGTTCTGTTCCCGACGATGAGACCTGTCGGCGTTCCTGAATCAGATTTCCATGATCCAGTATAAAACTTGGTGTCTATGCTAATATATATATATACACAGGGTGACTTGTAATTAGATGTATTCCCTGAAAGGGGTTAAATTAGAGACAATTTGCAATAAATTTGACCATATGATACCCCGTCCGATAATTAGTAGTTTTCGAGATAATCGAATTTCTATTGATTTTTTTTTAAATGACAATTTTGCACATAAAAAGATGAATTGAGAAAAAACTGCTCATTGTATGGCACTTATTTCAGCGCTTTCTGATAGCTAACAAATAAGTGGTTCGTTGAAAAAAAAAGTTTTTCCCAAATAACAATCACATGTAAGTAACGGGTGGGTCTAAACTTACAAGTGATGATAAAAAAATGCACTCTTAGTTTACTTGGCAACGTATTAATAACAAAAATGGTATGACACGAAGCGTACAAATTACTTTAATTACTTCCTTGTGTCATCTGCTATCCAACAAGGTACAAATGTTGCTAACATTCACATTTGTATACAAGAAATAATACTTTGTTCATCTTCATGTGAATGGAATCAATGAACAATACAATTAAAGAACATTATACGCCTTGCTCAAAGTGGGCACCTCCGTTACGAATGCAGCCACGCAAGTGTTTACGGATATTTGCTCTCTTAACTCGTGATGTGATGGTGTCCTTGATGTGTTGACTAGCTGTTAAGATCCTCTTCCTGAGCTCTTCTTGCGAGTTTACCGGTGTCTTGTAAACTAAGTCTTTCATATGGCTCCAAATGTAGAAGTCGCATAGCGTCAAATCGGGGGATCGAGCCGGCCAGGGAATCGGACCGCCTCAGCCAATCCATTTCTTTGGGTAATTTTCATCCAGCCACTGTCGCACGCCCAGGCAGAAGTATGGATGGGCGTCATCAACAATCATTTGATCGAGCCATTTTTCCTGACCCAAATCTTAAATGGCATCACTTATGAACATTTTTTGAGGAACGTGATGGCAATGTTGTTGGAGGATGTGCCTCTAGCCACAAGACGTGACATGATTTATCAGCAAGATGACTGCCCAGCTCGATCCCCCGATCGATTTGACGACTTTTACATTTGGAGCCATATGAAAGACTTAGTTTACAAGACACCGGTAAACTCGCAAGAAGAGCTCAGGAAGAGGATCTTAACAGCTAGTCAACACATCAAGGACACCATCACATCACGAGTTAAGAGAGCAAATATCCGTAAACACTTGCGTGGCTGCATAAGTAACGGAGGTGCCCACTTTGAGCAAGGCGTATAATGTTCTTTAATTGTATTGTTCATTGATTCCATTCACATGAAGATGAACAAAATATTATTTCTTGTACACAAATGTGAATGTTAGCAACATTTGTACCTTGTTGGATAGCTGATGACACAAGGAAATAATTTAAGTAATTTGTACGCTTCGTGTCATACCATTTTTGTTATTAATACGTTGCCAAGTAAACTAAGAGTGCATTTTTTTTATCATGACTTGTAAGTTCAGACCCACCCGTTACTTCCATGTGATTGTTATTTGGTAACACCATTTTTTCAACGAACCACTTGTTTGTTAGCTATCAGAAAACGCTGAAATATGTGCCATACAATGAGCAGTTTTTTTCTCAATTCATCTTTTTATGTGGAAAATTGTCATTTTAAAAAAGAAACAATAGAAATTCGATTATCTCGAAAACTACTAATTTTCGGACGGGGTATATCATATGGTCAAATTTATTGCAAATTGTCTCTACTTTAACCCCTTTCAGGGAAACATCTAATTACACTAATTACAAGTCACCCTGTATATATACGTATATATATCCGTAATTTAAGAGAATTGTATTTCACAACCTGAAACGACCTTGTTTTTCAATCTGGAATAAATGCATTGTCGATAGCGGGAGTCACAGAAATTCTTGGTTCGGAGCTGACGTAGGTTTTTAGAAATGTGTGAAAGTTGGTGGCATACAAGAAGCAAAATTTTATTCTGTCAGGTTGTTCAACATGGTCCGCATCAAAGTAAAGGTTTGGGGAAGAAAAGTACCTATGGTAACACTGTTAAGCCTTGTTTACATGTTAATAAAACATTAAAATGTGACAAGAAGTTAGAAATGCGGATTTGATATATTTTTGTTCCAAATTATGCACCTGCTCTGAATTAAGGTAAAAAAAAAAAGCATGCATAGCACCACGTCATGAAGGCGTATAGGGGGTCGTATACGGTCGTGAGTAGGGGTGATGTGATCAGCATCACGCCCCTGGCAGCCTTTACCCCCCAGGCTTTCCCCCACGTACCCATGTTATTCGACGCTGGTTGGACGCCGGGGCCACTTCCAACGTCCCCGGATTTGAACCGGCCGGGGATCGAACCCGGGACCTTTAGCATGGTATTTAGACGCGTTACCGACTGAGCCACCGCGGCTCTAAATCAAGAAGTATACCAAAACTAACCATTATATTTTAAGAAGTGGTGTTATCGAGAATATAATTCATGTGTTGTAATGCAGCTCTAGTGCAAAACTTCACATTGACACCAGTAAAACGCCCAACACGCACTTTTGGAACAAATGAAGGCGAGCGAAGCGAGCAAGAAATTTCTTACATCCATTTCTTTGCACGCTTTCAAGAAATTTAATTTAATGAGATGTCAATACTTTCTTAGGATTCCAAGATATTTAGACTTTTCCAGCTTCTCTTTTGGCACGTTCGGGGTCGAAAACGTGTGGATATTGTATCGCTAAATACAGTCTCCAAAATTTAATGTTCGAACTCTCTCTCCACTACAAAAATCCCTTAACAATCTAAGATTTAAGACTTTATCAAGAGCTTCCTATCCCCCTTTAAATTTAATACTCAATCCTATAGCACCGAAATGTCAATGTCAATTTTAGACTCACTGTTGATATTGAAGAGTGGATATTGCCTCCTCCAAAAAAAAAATTCTTAGTCTCCACACCAGAATTTCCGCAACAGTCTAAGACAAAAGTAATACACAAGAATTGGATACCCCCTCAATTTAATGCTCAATCCCCCTCTAACTAAAATACCCGCCATAATCTAAGACCTAGAGTTGGATACTGTCCCCCCTTCCAACGTTTAATTCAGAATCCCCCCCAGAATCCACGTGTTAATTAAGGCCTACTATGTAAGAGTTGGATATTTCTCCCCCTACCCCTGTCGATAATACCCTTACACACTTTATTTTCTTCATCTAATGGATTAAATATGGTGCATTTAAGGTGTAAAATTTTTACATATATTTTGGAAAAATATATAAATGTTGAATTTTATATTATTTGAAGGGAAAAAATCCCCCCAAAATCTCGATGGCGCAATCTGCGCCATAATCCCCCCCTGTGGGCACCCCTTTGATAAGCTCTGATTTTTCAGGCAATTTAATATAACTGAACGTAAAAAGCTTTATTCAGAACTTTCTGTAACATTGTAAACTTGAGAAAAGGGAGAAATGATGGATATTTTAGATGAATTTATGGAGTCATTATTGTATCGGGTGGTTATAATTAAAGTGACGGTGTTCAGAGTGGTACAGTACGGGCTGTAATGAGAGTAGCAGTCTGAAACTTCGTAGATATGCTAATGAAGCAATGCGCTCGCGAATTATGCAAAAAAAAAAAAAAAAAAAAAAGTTCCAATTCTCGCCACCAGGGTAAAAAATGGCGCTGTAAGCAGTCAAAACTTGATATAGTTACAGGACAAACACTATAAATCGCAGAAAACAATACTCTTTGTAATAAAATATCGCTACAATTTCACTATTCGAATTACATGAACATTACTAAAGGAAAAAGCAACAAGCGTCACCAACCACAACCAGGGAGCTCACACAATGGTTAGGCAATGTCACAGACTTTGACGTCAGAGTTACGGAAAATTCCACGTTTTGACTGCTTACAGCGCCATTTTTTACCCTGGTGGCGAGAATTGGAACTTTTTTTTTTTTTTTTTTTTTTTTTTGCATAATTCGCGAGCGCATTGTTTCATTAGCATATCTTTGAAGTTTCAGACTGCTACTCTCATTACAGCCCGTGCTGTACCACTCTGAACACCGTCACTTTAATTATAACCACCTGGTATAACAGAATGTAGTCGTGTGCCGGAAACTTTTTTAAATAATTGAATGATAGTTTGGTAGGTTCCTCTGTTTAATTTTCTTATTCTCAGAATTCGAAGCCAATTCCGTTTTCACCACAACGAACACAACCTTCCCCCCCTTTTTTCTTGAACAAATGTCTGGCACTTCTTTACGAATCCGATAATTTCTACTTGGACTAAATTCTAAATTACCTTTCGATTCCGTAATACTTGCTGAGTTCCTTGCTTTTTTTATGTGGTCCGCAAAATGTTCAAAAGATGTCCAACTATACTGTACAAACAATGGAAAAATGAATGTTTTCTAATTTGACCGAGTAAAAATACACGTGTCGACCCACTGCAAAGAATCCCTCATGTGTACATGTGTAGCTTGTCAAGACAAGGGGTTGATTAGGGTGTGTGTTTCGTAATTGGCTCATATATATAAACCATTGTCGATATAGCACTGACTTTTTTTTTAAATTAATAAAAATACAACAGCATGTGCTGATCAGATCCAAACTGAAAATTAAAGTTGCATGGACATAACCCGTGAGGGACAGGGCCTATCTACCGACTGCCAGCCTCACTCTCACCTCACCCAACCAGTTACGAGGTGACGTGTGGCCAGCACGACGAACACCCAGTTGTTGTTGTTGTAGGTTAAGATTAGGTGGATACGGATCCGAAAGTTCCCGAACCATCGATCCGGATCCGGTCATAGTTGTATTCTTCTACTCCTCTCGGTTTTCTGTTTCATAGCCTTGCTCCACCAGTGAGGAATATTAGCACCTTACTGCCGTCCCATTCTGGGGTTGCACAGAAATTTCCACCCATTACCTATGACTTCAAGAATTATTGTGGCTAATCTCGCGAATGCTTTCAACCGCCAACGTCTGCCCCCGTTGTTGGACGTCTGCTGAACATTGCTTGCATTTTGCAATTGCACGTTCCTCCTACCCCCTCGGGCCTACCGAAGTTGCCATGAATAATTCATGCATCGCAGCAGCCGTTTGTGGAATCTTCCCCACTGAAGTCGTTTTTCTGTGTGGCGGAGTACGAAAATGCCTGAGCACTTTGAACATCACCCTTGCCTATACAACTTTATTTAGTTCACCCCGCAGCAGTTCGGTCACAAAGCTTCGATTTCTCGCTTAGTCGCTCCCCCTCGCCATATTTCAATCGTCTACATTTCATCCCCCCTTTCCATGCGTCGCGTGCAATTCGGGCAGCCCCCGTAGCAGTGCGCTGGTGCTCAGGTGCAGCGCTATCTCCTCCATCCCACGCACACATGAACGGCCTTAATCTCCTAGATCCCATTTGCTCACGATTTATTGTCCTTCCGAGACTAGGGTGGAACAGTGGGGAGATAGGACGGGGGAAGAATATTCCTCCACACATATTGATCCAGCCTCGCACGCGGCGTTGAAAATAAAAGTTTGTTCAGAAGTAACGTCTGCCTGAACTGCCAAGAAACTGATACAGAGGTATATCCTTAAAAACATAAAGTTGCTGTAGAGAAATTCATAATTTTTGAGCAAATTGATTTTTTCCTGAGTCATGACAGAAATGCGACAAAATATGTTCTTCTTTCCTTAGTAATTCCAAGTTCAACTTTATTGGAATTGGGAGATTTTGAAATAGGCATTCCGAAGACACTTGGAAAGAAAGGACAGTACTAACAATACTGTGAAATACACCCGTTAAATACGAGTGTATATTGTGGTAGCAACTTCAATTCTATTATTTATGGAACTCAATGACGTTTCGTCGCTTCTATGGCCGAAGGTTCAGATTTCTTTTCCCGCGTGAGCATGAGTGTTCGTTCCTGCGTCTACGTTAATCAACTTCATCCAATCATCATTCATCCCTTCTTGTCACAACTTAAAGAGGCAGAAAAGCAACACAAGCTAATTAAAAATACCACGAAAATAAATGCTCTTTATTCCTAATATAGGCATTTCCATTGCACGAAAGAACTGCATGTAGGAAAATCTGTTGCAGATTGAGATCCGAAAAGAGCTCTCCTGAATCTGCGCTACACAGCTACAATCTACTCGACAAGTTCCAGTTATTAGCACATTGAAGCGACTACAAAAACACAGGCAACGACACTATTTTGCTATTAAAACAATAATCTTAAATAAGTCTATTTTGCAATGTTGTCAGCAGGGGAAATTCGAAATTCCTCCACATAAGGAAAAGTGGTTTATTTGCAATTTTCTGAGAAGAGCGAAAATTGAGAACCTGAGGGTTCCTGACGTGTTATACATCCTGGCAAAACTGGGTAGCTCAAGCCAACTAATAACGAACTAATTAATAATTTTCACTTCTGAATATTATCTGGACAGACATATGTAGTTATGTCAATTTGCCAAGACATAATAATAGGAAAACTGAACATAAAATCACATTATCATTAATTCATGAATGTTACAATACAAAGAAAGTAGCACGAACTTATAAAGAAATACTATGAACAAAAGTAAAACCTAATAATCAAACATGTTCATCCCTATTTATAAAGAATTCTGTGTTATTACTAGATGTAAATGATTTTGGGGCGGGGGAGGGGATTTACAGTCAGCTGCTAAGCATGAAAATTAATAAACAGAAGTGGAACGTGTCCAAGTGAGAAGAAGCCCATATAATCAGAAGTATACAATTTCTACTGGTCACCATGGGTTTATTCAGGTGTGAGTTGCTGTCGAAGATTGTAGGGGGTTGTTGAGGAAATTTTGGAGGAGTGTAGATAAATCACTGCCAGAAAGAAAGTAGTGCAAGGCAAAACAACGAAAAATTGCTATTTTTATACATGGACAGTGGGCAATGAAATAAACAAATTGCTTAGAGACTAAAGCCCCAGCTGTGTGAGGTTGGGCAAAACAGTAGAAGAAGACAAGAATTTTAAAATAACTCGTTCGGTTTATTTCGTGGAATTCGGAATTATTGTTGTATTGTTGCATGATTGTTACAATTTTAACTTGAGGTAAATGCCTTCTCAGATGAAGCCCTAAGGATATGCAGTACCCTCCAATGCAGAAGCACACACGTTGCAAAAAGGACGACTAGCTACGAGTAAGGAATATAATGCTGGATGTTTGGCTGCTAATACCTGCATGACGGATATTTGAGACGGCTGGCCTCTGGCTGCCTGCGAGAAATGGCGGCCTCAGAATTTGGCCCCGTGCCCCGCGTTACTCATCTACTCCAGACATGTCTTGGCACGTAGCCTTCTCCTTTCTCTCTCTCTCTCTCTCTCTCTCTCTCGCTGCTAATGAGTAACGTAACACACAACTCCACGGCTTCAAAAGTAACTTTTGCACCGTCCCATCTCGTAGCGACCCCCTTCTCGCTCATTGCAACTGGATTCAAGTGTTGCATCACACTTGGGGATTTATCTTCACATTAGAACGCAACATCACAGTATGTAACGAAAGTTTGATAATGTTGCTATTTTTGCGATTTCTGGATAAATTGCTACTGCTTTTGTCTCAAATGCAGATTTTTGATGGTACATCATACATCATTTTTTTTTAAATTAAAGCAACTAGGCTTAGAGCCGCGTTCGGAAGTTGGCTAGTTGTAGTATACGAGTCGTATGTCTTAAGTTACAGACAGAACACCCTATTGTTCTCATTCTGAAATATACATAGAGCAGCCACAGGCTGAACTTCGCCCATGAATAAAGAAATTCTAATTCTAATATTAGTACTTCTAAATACTACAGGAACATTGAGGCTACTAGGTGACCTCCGTGGCGGAGTGGTTAGCGCTACGACGCCAGGGGTCGGGTTCGAATCCCTTCATCATATCATCACTCACCCTCACTTTTGCGATTAGCCAAAAGTGGTAGAAAGAAAAATAAAAAAAAACAAGCAATTAATTTTATTTGAAATACGTGCATTGCCTATTCACGTCTTTAGGTTATGAAATTAATTGAAAGAACAAACAGAAATGAATAGCTATACCCAGAAAGAGGCTCAAACCTCTGGTAGCGAAATCTGAGTTGCAAGTCTGTGCAACCCTATTTAAATACACACTAAGTCACATTGAAAGCAAAACGCTTCTCCCTTAGCCGTTGTCAGACCTCGGGGATTGGACTCTCTGTTTTCGCTAGACGCTGCTTCCTCGTTTTCAAATTGTAGAAAGGAAACGTCGAAATGGAATCCTGTGTGTTCCCAGCTGCTTGGCTTCGCAGGCATCCGAGGAGGAGCACAGCCAACCTAGCGTCTTCTGCGGATCTCATCTGGGGCAGGAAGTGGGAGCCCATCTGGGAAAGAAATCTGACAGCAGAGAGAGTGTGAACCTAATTACAAGCAGAGGGAGGGCATACGTTGGTGGCCAGTGTTGCAAATTTGCTATAATTCCGACCAGATTCAAGGCTCGGAGACTATACAAACGCTGAGACTGAATGAAGGTGACAACAATGTGCTGAAGAACGCCACACATTTTGGCAACGCAAGGGCAGTAGGATTAAACGGTAAGCAGTTGATTGCATCACCCACGTCCCCTTCGGTCACTTACGCCAGGGGTCCCGGGTTCGAATCCCGGGCTGGGCATGGATGTTTGTGAGTGTCCATTCATCAATTTCATCACTGATCCCCATCTTCGCAAATTAGCCAAAAGTGGCATAAAGCGAAATAAAATAAAGCAAATCAATCAATATTCGTTCATTTAGGGTTGAAAATTCAGCAACAGCGCCAGAGAATTTTTCTCTTCTTTGCAGAGCAGTTGGTCCTCGAACAAGATTAACTGAAGTGCCACTTTTAAATTCATATCTTCGACGTCTATCTTTTAATCCATTGTGATTATGAGTCACAGAGAACTTAAATGCTAGACAAGTTGACGAAAACAAGATTATAGTTAAGTCGCTGTATTTGTTACAAGCCTCAGAGATAACGTTCTTTTCATTTTATCTAATCGGTGACAATAATATCTTTAATTTATTCTATGTCATACATCAATATGTAAACCATGTAAACAATAACATCTATTTCATAATGACATAATGTACCCAATAATAGAAGGCGATTTAAAATTGTTTTCGGAGTTTCTGGAACCTGACCTACGATTTTCAAAACTGGAACAAAAAAATAAAATTGCCCACAGAATATGAATGAGGAACTCGAAACGTTTTATTTGGCAAAGCTATACTTACAGCATTCATATGTGAGATATTATGACGTAATACTTTAAAATGACGACTGTTCAAGATAAAGTATTGGGCCTACTTGGATGAAGACATCGCAATGTATCTACGCAACATAGAAAAAAGTATTCTGAATAGAACAGAATTTATTTCTAATATGAGCGTTTTACGGTACATACTTTTCAATAACACTAATCAACATGATTTTTGCTACAGGAAAGAGAGAGGGAGAGTGTGTGTTTTTAATGGAACTTTTCACGATGAATTCAAATATGCAGAATCCAGGCACGTATCTAGAAATATGTTTCGGGGGGTTCAAACCAAGTGTCTCAGGAATAATAATAATAATAATAATAATAATAATGTTTAAATTAAAAGAATTATATTAAATCAAATTAATACTAATTACAATACATAAATTAATATTATATTATTATTACACGATTCGGTAAAAAGACTATAGCTATAAAAATAGAGATATAACAGCGCAAATTCATTACGTAGGTTACTTTTAGTTAAGATCGGAATAATTTACATAAAAACAAGTGCTCTGGCAATGAAATTAACGTCAAATAGATGAATAATTGAACATTTATCAAATATCAAAAATGATACCAAATGAAAATCAAGAAATAGATTATCAAAAATATTCAAATCTATCTCCAGTGCATGACACTGCTTAGTTTCAATTATTTATATTAAAAATACATATAGTTGGAGAAAACTAAGTTTCTGATTAAAAAAAAGTTCAGAGGAAATTAATAACCATCGATTATGCAACAAATGCTAATATTTTCATTACTTAATTTAAGTACTTGGTAAGTCTTTCTGGGGGTCTGGACCCCTGGACCCCTCCTAAATACGTCCTTCCTGTCCCTCAAAGCCCTATGATCCCAATATAATCCTTGTCTTCCAATAAGTTCAGAGAAAATTATACAACAACGGCTAAACGAATATATTTTTCATTATTTGATTTTAGTACTTGATAAATCTTTCGGGGGGGGGGCGGTCCGGACCCCCTGGACCCCCTCCTAAATACGTCTTTGGCAGAATCCAAATACGATTTCGATTTCTGGTGACTTGTTCCCCTGCTTGATTCATCATCGCACGCCACTGGCTAGATTACTTAAGAATGACCTAACATTTTCAACTATAGGGCATTAAAAACATTTTAGCGGGTTCAAATGAAAATTTTATCAACATAATTTGCATAAATTATTTCTTTTGAAAACGTTTAGAGGAGGAACATGAAGAATTTGAAAGGTAATAGCATGCTACTAAGACGACTACTACTACTACTAATAATAATAAATAAACAAATAGCTCGTGAGGGCCAGTGCCTACCTACCGACTTCCGATCATCCAACCAGTTGCGGGGTGACGTGTGGTCAGCACGACGAATCCCCAGTCGTTGTTGTAGGTTTTCTATGACCGGACGGGGTTACAACAATGAATAGGATATAGAGAAAGAGAGAGAAACAATACATGATTGATTGATTGAATTAAAATTGTTCGGTGCGTCGGCACGTGCGACCATTTTGCACCCTTCAAAATATGCGGGGAAATATCCCCTTATCTAAGATTTTTACTTAAAACGTTAAGACAAGGAGTGTACTTGAGAAAAGTTAAAAATGCATGGTTGTAAAGGGACCTGCACAAGACGAAGGCATAACTCATGAAAAAGTAAGAATGAACTAAAAGCTTCCTCACAGAGAGTGGAAGAGACCAACGAGCAAGTGACAATACTGCAAAAGAATAATAGATACAGATAATAATTGCTAATAGTAAGAACATGCATCTGTACCGTCTGTGAGGTTGTAACGTCATAGCACAGATAAGGGTATATATCACGCCAATGGGCCTGGTCAAAGCAAACTATTGTAGGTGGCAGCACCCCTGTTGCGTCCCCACGCTTTTGATCGGCAATTGTTCTCCCATTTAAATACATGGGGAATTTGATGCCGAACGTGCTGCTATTACATTAAATTGCAAGTTTAATATCATCTTAACCTCACAAATTATGTCTGAACATGATAGCTGAATAATCAGTGTTGTAAGAGTAAGACTTTTGAAAAGACGATCGTCAACAACAGAAAAGATATCGGAACTCAAAGAAGCCTTATAATTTGCACACCACTTTTTTACGTCACTTGCAATTTTCACAACTTAAGTGATCTATTGTTGACAATCCGGTCAAGAATAATGCATAATAATTACGCGCGACTGTACTTTTATTTTTATGGTTGTTTTTAATAACGGACTTCTTTTTCATCTGATATAATCCTTTTCCACGTAGCTAGTAAATATGGTCCTTTGTTTTATATACACACATTTATCGTCAAGAATAGTTATTACATAAAATATTTTTTTCTTCTGTTTCATGTCTCGCAACCTCTAGCGCTATCTTATTTACAGATATTATAATTTTAAAATTGTTGTTACCAAGAAAACGAAGGACGAAAATACTAGGGGAGAATATCTGCTTAATACAATGGAAACATACGTTAATATTAAATTATCGGATAGGGCATAATGTCAGTCATAGTGTATAATAATATATATCATGCATTTACGCACTTAATACATTTATTTCTTTATAATGTTGGGAGTTTCTTCGATTCCTACCCGCCGTTGAATTACGCATGCTCGCAATCAGAAAGAAAGCAAAGCATAGTGTAAAAATCTAAATTTTTGTATTATCGACCCATGGCAGCTAGAGACGACCCAAATGACGTCAGGTTTAGTGTTCTTTGTGCATAAACGTACTATATTAAGCTAGTTTTCGCAACCATTCCGTTGCGCTTTAATATATTAATTCTTAGGTTCAGGAGAATGTAATTTTCGGAAACTTATGACTGGCTACATTATCTTAAAGCTTTGCTAAACCCATTTTTATTATCGATTTACACGAGAAATTCTTACCTTCATTGAAAATAACGTTTGAATAGCCATCCCATCGCACTTCAATGTAAAGCTTAGGGCAACCAAATGACGAACGAAATTATTTAGGGACGCAACGGGAGTGGCGCCGCCACCGGAAATGTTTGGCAACGAACAGCCTCATTTTCAAAAGCGAAGCCACCGAAGTCTGGTGACGTCAGTTTTTGACCTCGACGTCGGTGAAATTCAGCAGCGCCATTTCTTATTCTGTTTTGCAGAAGTGGATACAAGAGTGCGAGTGGTGCCCTCAGCGCCTCTTAGTGGATTATTACAAAACTTCTTGCGAATGGCGATTCCGAGTGAGAGGTCCGTGCACCGGTTTGTCTGCCTCAGTTAGACATTGCTTATATATACTTTTATCTGTGGTCATAGTCACATCCCTGAAGATCAAGATCAAATTGATTGACTTGAATCAGTCATCGGTTAGTTTGTATGAACTTCCCAGCCTGATCATTACCAGTGCGTAGTTAGAGATCGATTAGTTCATTGAACTCTCCAGCCTAACTATTGCCTATTTTTGTGGGAGCAGGAAAAGGTTTATTATCCATAGTCATATCGCTGACCTTTCACATCTAATTGTTACGAACATACAAGGGGCAAGAAAATGTTTGTAAAACGTTCATCCTCTGATAGGCTGATCGCAACTGGACCTAAGGGCCTCCCCTTATCTTTGTAGCCTTGTAATTAAGGGGTCCCGTATTCAATACCCGGTGGAGGCGCATACCCGGCACCCTTCATCACAAGGCGACGGTGTTAAGGGGATGTCCAAACTTCCTCAAGAGTAGAAGCAGTGAAGGGAAGAACATCTTGAACTCAACTTGTGACTTCTTCCGTTTTGAGCTGGCATCACTGCCAGTGTTTCTTTCCACAGGGGCTTAGCCTTGCTTGGAGACGGGATGGTGGCAAAGGACTTGTAATTGTAAGTGTCTGTAAACACGCCTACCACTCCGTTGGAAGGTTAAGGTGATCCCAGACTTCAGTTCAATGTCAAATTTGTTTCTATTCACAACAAGAGGGAGCCTGTGTAGTGCGACGAGTTGAGGAGGTTGAGGAAATTTGATGACAATAGCAGCCCGGAGCTTGTATGTGAGGTCAGGGTGCACTTGCAAATGTTATGTGATGAGAAAATTATCTCCATTCACCCCTCACCTCTATTACTATAAAAACGCATTTTGCACAAATTTATGTCCGAAAACTGAGACACAAGATCATTCTCAACATGAAGAAATATCAACTAAAAATAGCTTGATTTGGTACCGTGATAGTTGTAGTTCTTGCAATAGTTTACTTTCTTTGGATGTACACTCACCGGCAATAAATATGGAACACCTAAATCCTGAAATACTCGCTTCCCTGCAATGCGTGTTGCCTAACTCTTAAGGCGATGAGTAGATTTTAATAGCCGTAGAGTTATGCAACACATATAACACCTTGCAGGGAAACGAGTATTTCAGGATCTAGGTGTCCCACTTTTATTGCCTGTGACTGTACAGGCTGAACCTGTAACTTCGTAACGGGCTAATAGTCTATGAATGGATAATTAATTACACAAACTACACGGCAATATATCAATAGGACGAGTTGAGATTAGGGCTATTCGATATATCGATATCGAGTCGATATTTCAAAAATATCTATGTGGTAAAAATATAGATCAATTCAAATGCCGTAAAATTTTATTTTTGACTTCATAAACTATTAGCCTTTTACCAAGTCAGGGATGGTGTCCAGTGTAGGCTAGAATGGGTCATGGCTAATCCAAAATCAGGTTGGCTCATCTACTGGCCCATCCTGTGAAATGTAACTAGCAAATTTTGAGATAAAGATAACATGAAAGTACAGTGGAATCCCGATTTTATGTTCCCGGAGATTACATTTCCCTGCATTTTTTTTTTACTTTACCGGAAATTCGAGGTTACACTGTACATAAATAATGATAAATGCACATGTGGACCATCCACCCGAGAAGAAAGTCTGGCGCAATCACTATACAAAATTCCAGACTCACCCTATATACTCGAAAAGTTACAGGCAAATGAGTTTGAGATTATGTTTTAAATCGTAGGGTGTATTAAAAACCGTGTTGATATTCAAGAGCTTTAAAAATATATATATATATATACATATTTGAAAAGACTTGTTCTCAAAACGGAAAGACCGGACGTAATTTCTAAACACGCTTCGGATAAAGAAGAAAAAATTCAACATATTCATGATCACACAGTCACCAGGAACAACATTCTCTCTCCTTTTCTTTTTAAAACCTGATTCCATTCCTGCCTCACGAATATCAGATGGATGGATTCTTGCGGAATGAAACAATCGAGAAATCTACAGATTCATTCGTGGTTACCTCTCCCTGTATCTAGAAGGCACGGCAACAAACATGCCTGGCTAGTTAGGTTTGCACGCGACGGATAACTTATAGGCCTGCCTCCTTCCCTCCCTAAAGTGCAATGGCAGGTGATCCCCCTCCCCCACTCAGCCCGAAGAGCCGAGTATAGTAGCACAAACATTACATTTCAGGGCTTCCGGCTATCTGTGTTTCATGGCTGGAGCTGCTTTCAAATTTGTTAGGGGAATTATAGTAAGTATTGGGTCAAGAAGAGAAAAGCAGAGTAAAAAATGAAGAACCAATTTCGTGGTTTCAATGATAGGTTGGAGATAAAGATTCCTCCCACGTGCGTTAGGACACGGTGATTATCCGACACAAAATGGAAAAGCACAGGTATCAACGGACCTGTCCTTGTGCACAAAAACGCATTGGAATCGTGAGGAGAAGGAAAGACACTCCACTCCCCTTAACATTTTTGCCGATTATCTTTTTATGACATATTACCATGTTTCGCTCAGTATGCGAATTAACTTTTGCTTTGGATGCGGGGGGAGGGGACATTCGTGCCGTAACTAGATTCAAGCAAGAAATGCATATACAGTAAAACCTCGTTAATGCGAACCCCGATAAGCCGGACTTTGCTTCATCCGGACAGGCAAAAGGCAAAAAAAAAAAAAAAAGCAGAATGCAAGGTTTTAAATGTGGCTAGAAGTCAACAAGAGAACTTCCAAAAAAGAAAAGGCACTCAACCACTGATGAAATTCTGTTTCCCACAGACTTTGTACTGTACTGTATAGTGTATTTAGGCCTATGATCTTTAAATACACCACAATAAACGTGTTTTGTTGCTATAAACGGAGTTTTAATGCACTTTCTACTGTTCTTTTAGGTTATTTCAGTTACTCCGGACTTTCGTTAAACCGGTCAACTTATCTCCCCCATTATTCCGGATTAACGAGATTTTACTGTATTTACAAGGAAATAACCAGCCTCCGTGCTGGGTTGGTCAGCATAACGAGCTATGAAGCCAGAGGTCACAGATTAGAACCCCTGGTCAGTTGAGGATGTATCACTGGGTTGTCCTATATCACCATTTCATCAATGCATCATTTATCCTCATCGTCGCGGTTGAACCAATATCACTGTGCCAATTAAGCTTTTTACTTGGGGGGGGGGGTGCCTACTTAGTGGGGTAGACTATTTGTGATTTTTGGTAGGTAGTTATTTTGGGGTATGCTAAATTTGTGTATATGTTACCAGTCAGGAAACTAAACTATTGCCTATGTACCTTAGAACATTACTTCTAACCTAGGTAACATTTGCACATAACTTAGAAACACTATATTTACATCCTAAGAAAACACAAACTCATACGCAAAAAGAGCTATCGAACTAATAACATCCAAAACATGACCAAATTTCTATTGCCAAGTTCAAACGTTAAAGTTTCGTAAACACTTTAATACATGTAAAATATCAGTACTATGTCATGGAATCTTAAGGGGGAAACAGCCTGCTGTTGTCTCGGTGCGGTGAGGTTGGTGAGTTGCAGAATGGTGTTCCCTTTTAATCCACAAGGCTGTATAATTTTCGGTACGGAAATCTTTGATAACTGAACCAATTAGTGGACACGAACGATTTTTCATTTGTTTTGTTGCTTAGTTAAGAAATGGTATATTTTAACGATAATGGTAAAGTTCCCCGTGCCATGAAGGCTGATTTAGGGGATGTTGGGTAGGGCCCCACACATTCTCGATCTTGGCCACTTTGGAGGTGATGTGATCGGCACCACGCTCCGGCCACCCTGCTTCAAGCGACTTCCACTTGTTTCCGAAATTGTAGTGACAATATCGTCATTGATGCTGTCGATGCATATAGTTTCGCGAGCAGGAGGAACACTGTTGTACACATGTATTGCCAATAACCCCCGTGTGATGCGATTAGTTATTTGACCAATTCGCAGCTTCAACCTAGTACAGGTCTGTCTAATAATGTGTTGACAGTACTATATCTTAGATAAGATTTTTTGTTACTGTCCTCGGTTGGAAACGAATTTAGAAATGTATAGACCGTGAGCTGTTATTGATATTTAGTGCCGATACAAAAGGTTTAAAGGTCGATTCTGGATGATTTTTTGCTGAATTGCCGTAAGTACCCAGTGCCCCAAGAGTAATTTACAAGAATCACATTTTTTTTAATTCAGAGGAAAGAAAATATCCGAACCGACCTTCAACACTTTCGTATCTAATGGCAGCATTAAATCCACATTAGACTCTGGATTAGAAGAACCCGCCGAGAAAGAAAATGTAAAGATATGAGATCATCAGTTTGTAGCCAATTTCTGATCAAGACGAAGTAAAAGTTCTATCCGGGAAAATGGCATAACTTCTATTTTGTACATTTTGATTCTCTCTCTAGTATCTTTTTGAACAAAATTGTACGTGTGCAGCTAACTTAATATTTTAATATAAGCACTTTTTGAGTTAATGGTAGTGTTCAAATTGAAGATGAGGACAGGAAATCACCATCTCTTATTCTCTTCTAAGTTTGTAATAGCTGTACACGTACAATTTTGTGTAGAAAGTGAATCAAAATGTACACAAAAGGAGTTATGCCATTTTCCCGGATAAAACCTTACTTCATCTTGACATTTGAACAGAAAATGGCTACAAACTGATGACCTAATATTTATCAATAGTGCATGTATTATAAGACTGATTGGTATCTATTCTTCACACAGTCACGCCACTCCCATAATGCACATGCGCAATTAGAAAAGAATGGAAGCAGCCACGCAGGAACAGCTTTTCAGTTCAAGTGAACCCTGGAGAATTGGCATTCTTCCTCGTGTGTTGTTCGACCAATTTTCTCACTGGTTCTTGATCTTCGCTATCAGCATTGCCTCTGGGGAACATATTTCCTTCAATGTTAGATTCTATGCTCATATCAAACCTGTTAAAACACTTCTCTGCACCGCCCAACTGCCTTAAAGGAAAATAGAAAGGATAAAAGTTACCATTGACTGATCTTTCCGCTGGATTATCTTAGACGCCATCTCACATGCAAGAGTCTTGATGCTTTGTGAATCGACTGTTTTGGTGGAATGTTATCACGCTTCACAGAATAAGCTTGCGTTAACACAAAATCAACAGCCAACATGTATAAATCATCACCTAAAGAACTACGTTCAAACAGCTAAACAAAATTATGTATCAACATTCTTTAAACTAATTTTCTTATATTCATTATTGTCCTTGGTCCCTACAGGAAAGAAAATTACTTAGAATAATTCTTGGATCTAAAAGGTGTAGATGCAGATAAATGATAGCAATATCTGTTCCCTAATGTATACAGTTGGACACCATCGATTAATTTTGCCTCTCTCATTTGTCCAGGAGAAAGATTCGCTAATTATTAGGATATTATTTTCCTGCCAAGTAAGTTGTTAAAACCTGTTAAATATACACATTTCTAAGATTTCAGAAAAGGGGAAATGTATAGTCATCATATTGAATATGTTGTTTATTTTGAAATCCAGAAATCTCAGTACATTTGTACCTTGTAGAGTAAACTAAGAAAGCATTATGATAATTTGTGTTCAATGAAATCGAAGCAACTCGTTGACTAAGCTCACTTTCCTGTCAATCGGCGTAATCTTGCTTCTTTCCTTTTGTGTGGCCACAGGGAGATTACAAACAAAGATATTGAGCTAATAAAGGCAAGCGATCGGCCCCTATGGGTAGTTTATTTGTAGCGTATGACTATAATTCAATTGAGATTCACCTTCTGCCATCTAGGGACCTTCAGAATGTTTTTCGTAGTTCAATTCTTAACTCGTGGCAGGCCGAGTGGGATGCGATAAAGAGGGACAAGCTTCGAGCTATCAAGCCCATCATTGGTGCTTGGCGTTCCTCGTCTCTTCTCTCCCATCGAGACGAAGTAATTTTAACGCGGCTCCTAATAGGACACAGCCGTCTCACACATTGCTACTTGCTGCAAGAACTGGACCCTTCGTTGTGCCGTACTTGCAACGTTGTTTTAAGTGTTCGACACATTCTTCTCGAATGTGCCGATTGTAATCACCTCAGATAGTGTTTTACCCCTCCCAACGATTTGTCTTCTATGTTGGGAGACGATGTCAGTGTTTTAACCAATGTTTTTAGGTTTTTAAGAAGAGCAGGTCTCTTCCACTGTTTCTGAGGTAGTTTTTAAACTATCCTTACCGTTTTTTAATGTATTGTGTTTGTCCAATGCAGATCCATTTACAACCTGCATTTTAAACCAGGACTCGAGCAATTCCGGTCGCCAGGACGCCATGGCGACTAAAAATTTTAACCTGGCGACTGTGATCTTTTGCTGTAATATGTACGAAATTTTGATGATTCTAAGTTGAAATTGCAGTACATCGTAAGTTAGCAAATTATTATTATTATTTTTTTATCAACGTTGTGAACATTCCATAGAGTCAGTAACAATTTCTTACCCTTTGTCCCCCATTTCCTGCTTTCTCAAATAATTTAGCCATGTTTTGAATACCGTGATGCTCAGCATCTTATACAGAGTGTTTCAAAAGTCGCACAATCCAAACTTTGGAAATGTATATCATGAAAACCGTAAGAGATATTTACACCGGGTTTTCTGCATTATAAAGCCTTATCAATTGAGATATTTTTCAATGCTTAAAATTATCAGTTCACTCCGTACAGAAAATTATATAAATTAATAACTGACGGAAAGCAGCATTCAAATTTTTCCAGAAATGAACTTATGAGTAAGAAAAATATGTAGGAAATTATCGAAGGGTCATAATTATACATTTGATGACTGATGCCATGTCAGTCTGTCATTTGCGACCAATATTGGTTATGTGCAACATTTGTTGAATTTTTGACTGGCGATTTTATGGGTTGAGTGAAAAGTGCCATTTTTGGTACATATATCCGTATATGTCAACACTAGCAGGTTGAAATATTGCGAACAGTTGCATGCAACATGTGTCTAAGTATTGGCTATACATTTACGTGAAAAATCGTAAATCAAGATTTTGTGCCGAAATTGGACTCTTGAGAGAATCGTAGGCTGCCCTTGGCTCACTTTCGCGGCTACTGTGCCTGTTTTTTTTTTCAATTGATTCATTCAGCATGACGTATTCATTGGAGCAGTGCGTGTGCATTGCTGAAGAGTATTTACTACTCATTCTTACACTCATGTGCAAGAGGTTTTCCAATAAAGATGTCCTGCTTCTGCTGTACCTCACAAAGCAACTGTTTAAATACCAGTCAGACACCAACAAATGATGCCACAAATTGTTTGAGTTGGTATTTATTGTTGAAAATCAGTTCTCAGATGTTTTCAGCAAATTAACAATGATTTTTAAAATAAGGTAATTGCTTTTATTTAGAGAAATGCTAACATAAATTTATGAACCCAGTGATAGCCTACAGGATTAGTTTAGTGCATAAAACCCGGTGTAAATATCTCTTACGATTTTCATGATATATATTTTCAAAGTTTGGATTGATCAACTTTTGAAACATACTGTACGTAGTATGCATAATTGCTAGTAGGTGGTTTCCTGGCGCCTGATTTTCAGAGCTGGAGCCTAGCTTTGAAGAAAATTTTTCTAACACTGTTTTTAACCTTTCTTAAGGAGCTTTTTACCCCATTTTATCTTTCTAAATTTGAGGCAGGCCCGTATCCAGGGGAGAGGCCACGGGGGCCATACCCCCCTCGAACCATGAATTATTTAAATATGAACCTATAAAATGCTACGAAGCATTTTTCGTTAGCATAAATGAATATGTTTGTTGTGTAGAAATCTGTAGACTGCACTATTGGGTAGTTTTAGTTTTATAATCATTGACACAAGGCTACCACCGCGGCAGAGTGGTTAGCAAAGCGCGCTAGGACGCAGGGGAGTTCCTGGATCCAATCTCTGCCTGGGCATAGTTGCGAGTGTGTTCCTTCATCAATTTCCTCATGTCATCGCTCATCCTCATCGTCGCGATTAGACAAACTTGGTAGAAAAGCAACCTACAATAACCTAATTCAATCACCCACCCAGCATTTCTGATCTCTTTGTTCCACAAATTCAGATCCACCCCCACACTTTAAAGAAATCCTGATTACAGGCCTTAGCAACTTATACAAAATAAAGATAAAACACGAATGTAAGACTAGTATAAGTATGAAATCTTATTGATAATTATTAGCATAAAGCAAGAATTAAATAAAATCTAACACAAAAAACTAAACATTTCAAGTATTTTGTAAGACTTCTTCTTATAAATAAGATGAACGAATGTAATAGCTGCTGTTCATGCTCCCTGAATTTATCCTTCAGCAAAGTCGTGAGCAAAATAATATCTGCTGTCTACATTTTCACTTTTCACTGCAAACAAGTTACACAAAATAGTTTTAACTAATGTCAAGGGGGCTGACCTCAATGCCAGGGGGGCTCAGCCTCCCATGGCCCCTGCCTGGCTACGGGCCTGAGTCTACACTTGTATTTTGGTTCGTATTTTGAAACCTAAAATAAGAATTCCTCCATTCTCTTTCACATTTTAGTCTTCAACCGCTGCCAATAAAACAATAAAAATAAATCATGTCCAATTACGTTTGCATTTAATATGAGCTTGAAATCATGGGATACTGGCTTCAGGCAAAACTCGACACTTGAACGCTAGGTGTCTCTTCCATCGCCACGGGGTGTTTTGTTTTATTGCCAGCATCATTTGCATTCAAGAGGGAGACGGGCTGTCTTTATGCAGGAAATACGTGATAGATCATAAGATTGCATCCAGCTGACGTTCTGTGGATTTGTGCAGGGGAGGAAGTGGCTTCAGCGCACAGTGACAGTGGCGCCCTCATCCGCTGGTACTCGTCACTTATCTCACTTAAGTCCAATTTCCTTTTTAACAGCGGAGCCCACTTGGACTTAAATCAATTCTTGCCCTCTAAGTGGATCTCACTCGAAACGAAGGGTATGTGATTATTACTCAACGGCAACGATTCAGGGACGCTCGATGCATGAGAAGTACAGTGGCAGATTATAAAATAACAGAGATTTATATTCCATCCGCACAGATGCAGTCATTTTCTAATCTTTGCGTATGGAGATCCTAGAACGATCATAAGTGTTCTAGCTGTGTATTTATTAGGATTTTATTAGCGTTATATTGTTCGGGTAACTACCAGTGCATGACAGGCACCCATAATGACACACCACCGCTGAGACTGACACGGTTTTTTCTCTTTCTAAACTTTAAACGATATTTACAAATCGTTAATTGTCGGCAGTCGTATCGGTATCGGAAAGTATCGGTTGGATTTTGTTTGCCGATACCGGCCTATAATTTTCAGGCATGTTGATCGTTTGCGGGGTCTGCAAAAATTACGCTCGACACTTTCACGGAGTCTTATTATCCTGGAAGTTATGCAAAATTAGAAGTTTCAATTGATTTTGTTATATATTATGTGAAAATCCGTATTTTGTCATCTCAAACATGTATTTCTTAATATTCTGCGTATTTTTTTTAATATTTTAAAGCAAAGCTTTCCTAATTAATACTTGCGATTGGAATGGAATACTTACTCATTAATATTTATCAATATTTTGAACAACTTTTAATTGTTACAATTTTCAAGCATCTGTATCGATATCGGTGGGTGGTAATAGTATCGGCTCAGCCATAAACACATTAAATCACATGTATATGCTTGCAAATTCGTGCCCTGGGAATGCATTAATTTCACCAAAAAATATCACTTTTGTCATTAAAGGTTTAAATCAAAAAGTAAGTAACCCACAAGCCTCCGATTTGGTTATATACACTTCATTTCAGCTGGCACATGAGCCGAACGGTATGAATGCCTCCCCGAAAATTAAAACCTGTTGGGGGCGTTCGTCCTCAGCGACAAGCTATTTGCCTCGAACGGCTAGTATAACTTTAGACCAAGCTCCACAACCACTACCATAAACTCGTTTTCTGATACTAGTCCGGTTCCACGTCTTGATCAGAATGGGTTTTCTGCCATAAGTGGTCGATTTTTAATGTCCCCACCGAATGTTCCTTGTTCAAGTCCCGTCCGGGAATTCATCGTAGCAATTAACAAAAAGAAAATGAGTCAGAAAAACGACGTAAAATAACAAAAATATAAATAAAGATAGTAGTTCGACACCCAACAGGGGCACAAATTTCGTGATAGGGATTCCATTTAAACATAATCAGTCTTTTCTGCATAAAGTCCATTCAAAATAAACAAACAAATAAACAGTAATAAATACGGAATTTGAAACTAATATGAGATACGTATTTTTGAAATTACGTAGAAATTCAGGACCCTCCTTCTCTTGATTTGCTGCCTCTCTTTGTCTCACAGAAAAAAAGAAAAGGGAAGAGAGAAATAGGAAGAGGAAGGAAATATATTTTTTTTATAAGAATTATCAATATATTCTATTAGGTGCTAACGTTTCTTAATCCAATTAATTTCTGTGTTGGTTGTTTAACATTACTTTGCTACTTCTTAGGTTAATGGTGACATTGATGAATGGTGAACAGATGAAATAGATGGCGATAAACACAACACAATGACATATCCTTGAACGGCGCGCTACGACGCCAGGGGGTCCCGAGTTCGAATCCCGGCCTGGTCATGGATGTTCTTTGTGAGTGCATCAGTTTCATCACATCATCACTCATCCTCATCTTCGCGATTAGCCAAAAGTGGTAGAAATGCGAAGTAAAATAAACCAAATCGATACACTACAAAAGCAACAACAACAATGACACATCCACGCATCGAACCAATTTAGGATACCATGGGCAAATGGCAATAAAGGTGATCAATAGTAGTTTCTATAGAAAAAATACTTTTGAACTAGTGCATCTATATTGCTAACACTTTTTGTGGCACACAAACGTTAAGTTGTACAGGAAATACTTGAATCCACAAATGCCGGAAAACCGACGCTAAGTAGCAAAAAAGCAAAAGAGTTTCTAGGAAAGTGTATTATTATTTACAGTGTGGACTGTTATCTTGAGAGGCAAGCCACAACCCTGGTCGAAGTAAAATGGCTTGACTGTTTTTGCTACAGCAGTAACAAGATAAGATCGAGTGCAGAGGCGGGTAGGCTCATTCCCAAGTGTAGAGAGAATAGAATCATGTACAAATTCTCTAAATAAAGTGGACTTAAAACAAAAGTTCAAATTTTCTAAATACTGGAAAAATATCTCATAGTAGAACTTACCACGCCTATTTCAGGTTTGAAGAGGAGAAAATAATAATATTAGCAATTTTTTATGGATGTATTCTCTCTTGTTGTCAAGATAAAATTGTTAGTTTTAATTCACTTGTGTAAACCATGGAAACTGCGATGTAGGCCGCGTTCCCTTCCGAGCGCTGCTATCTCCTTATGTTATCTCTGTCACGTGAATTCGCTTCGTTGTCACTACAGGTGTTAGCATTTCTTCATATCTTTCTAAATATTATTTACTCAGCACACACATTATTTTACCAAATATTTTGTTTGAAGAATAAGGCATTTCCCAAGATCTCCCTTTCAACTGTTCTACCTTTAATTTTAGCATATAATCCGTAGTACATGGATACATGGATCACAAAGTCTTATCCTTTAAATGCACTGAAAATCCTAATCTGCTTTTCAATAACAAAAAGAAGGAAATTGAAATAAAAGCTATAATTGTTTTCACTTAATGGGTGTTGTTAAGCATCAGCATAATTGGTACAATATAATTTCATTAACTGTACTCGGTAAAATATTGGAGAGCTAAAGGACAATGAATACTTGTATAATGATAATTTGTGATCATTTCAAGTGTTGACAACATTCACAATAAAAATATGCATGAAATCAATACCAGTATTTATGGAAGCATATTTTCCTGAAGAATGTAAGTTGTTTCACGAATTTGTTTTGGTTAGCAGAAGAATTTTTGGCCCACCTGGGCACATTACTCATGCCCTGCCTGACAGCTTTCCTGCATTATGTCTGTACAAAGAGAGCAAAGAAGCTAAGCAGAGGGGATGGAAATCAGTAAAAGGTGACTACCAAAAATTTCTAGGAATCAATTAGCTAAGAATTTGGTGAAATAGTGCAAGGCTAGTCAAAGTGAAGGAAATGAAAGACAATGGTTGTGAACTCTCAAGTAAGCGAGAAGTAGACTGAGAGAAGGAGGGGTTGGGGAAAATTTACTACTTTTTTTCTCCACCGTATGGTATGTATAGCAGCAAAGGCTCACAAATTCTATTCCATACAGTATATTCCCGTTATAAAACTTGGGAACGCTACACGCGATCCCAAGTGCACTTTTTTTTATATACACTGCACATTTTCTTGGGTACGAGGTTTACATAGTAAATCCTTAATTAAAACGGATGCACGGAGATGAATGGAATCTCTGGGCAAACGAGTAAATGTGCCAGCACTCTCTCGAGTGGAATAACCGTCTCAATGTTTACACGGGAAAGAATGCAACTCAACAAGCCACTCCTCGTGGTTTCAAAGTACCACGCAACCTGAAAACTTATGGAGACTGTCGTGTACTCATGTTTGCCACTTACAGACGGTTAATAAAACGTATATGGTCGGTGCCAAAATGTGAGGTGCAGTGTGTAGTGTAATATGTACTGTATCGTTCTACTTTCGTGACTTAGAAGTTCTGTTTCTGTCAAAATGAGACAAAGAATGTGAACTGCTACACTGTATCAAAGATAAACTTAAATCCATCACCTTTTCATTGCACTTCATTTTTCATATTTCGGCATTGCGTTGCCATGTGTAATTTTTAGATGTGTTGATTTATTTTCATTCTTATAAAAAGATCTTCATTGGATTCTCACTCTGCTTATATTGTCACGTGATTATTATTATTATTATTATGAATATCACTATCTTGAGTAGTTAACGTAGTTAGATCTACCTACGTTACAAGAAAGAAGAAAGTCTAAAATAAATTATTTTGAACATAAAGTATTGGTAAATAGATCGCGAATATTTAAGTAATATGACTTATAATATAGGACCCAAATAGAACACGAGAATGAAATCAATTCTAATGTTAAGAGGCCAAGTAGCAGATCTTGTTGAAAACTGTAGTTTGAAATGTGATGAAATATAAAGTATATCGCACTTATTATACTATTCTGTATCATACATATTTTATCTGCGTAATTTTGTACTTTTTTATTATTATCACTAAATTATTATTATTAGCGTACAATGTAATATTTATTTATTGAACACAAACAGGCGAATGCCCAATTACAGTGTCCTACATTTTTTGCTTTGAGTTTGTAAGTTTACATGTTTTCATATTGAGAAATATTCTTGAAGTTTGAGAAATGTTAATAAAACATCAAACATGTCAACGCTAAATTAAATGTGTATACAACAGATAGTATAGTTACCAAAGCGAGTTATAATAATAATACATGTTAATTGAAGAGAGTGTAATAAAATATCAGACTATTATGTACAAAAATAGCCTACATGAATACAATATTGTTATATGACCCTAGTTGTTATTGTTTTTATTCTTGTGTTATTTGATTATATATATACGAGGGGGTATCAAAAAGTTTTGCCTGTTGAGGTATAATTTGTTTAATAATGGAAAGATTGAAACAATGAGCATACTTATAGTTTGCCTGGAGTGTCGTCTACTCAGAGTTACCCTTGCACACAGTTTCCATCACGTTCGATGCATTTGTGCCAGCGTTTTATCCAGCCCTCAAAACCAGTTTGCAAAAATTCCACAGAACACTCCCTGCCCCACTGTTCAGAGCTGCTATAACCTCCTGGTAGGTCATCAAATCTCATGCCACGAAGCACAGACTTAGCTCAGACTTAAGTAGTTAAGTTCAAAGTGGGAGAAACCGAAAGTATGGACATGACAAGACAAGTATGACATGACAGGCCATCAACGTCGTTGACCGACGACAACCGCCACAGGGATGATGAGCTCATTCGAGAGGATAGACGCATCACCATCCAGGAAATTTCTGATGCAGCGCACATGTCCAATGGGTCAGCACATGCAATGATTGAGAGTTTGGGATACCGTAAAGTCTGAGCTAAGTCTGTGCTTGGTGGCATGAGATTTGATGACGTACAGAAGGTTAAAACCGCTCTGAAACGGTGAGGCAGGGAGTGTTCTGTGGAATTTTTGCAAATGGTTTTGAGGGCTGGGTAAAACGCTGGCACAAATGCATCGAACGTGATGGCAACTGTGTGGAAGGGTAACTCTGAGTAGAGGACACTACAGGGCAAAACTATATGTACTGTATGTTCATTGTTTCAATCTTTCCCTTATTAAACAAATTATACCTCAACAGGCAAAACTTTTGATACCTCCTCGTATATATATATATATATATAATATATATATATATATATATATTATATATATATATATATATATATATATGTGTGTGTGTGTGTGTGTGTGTGGGGGGGGGGTGTTTGTGTGTTTGTGCACGTGCTTCTCATTTGTTAATTTCATTTTCTCTCTGTTGATATCCTGATGTAAAATGGATTTGCTCTGTATTCGAGATTTTTCAAATAAATAAATAGCTATTTCAAATATTACAATGCACAGCGTATTATCATTATACTCATTATTTCAGATTTTCAGTGGTAAAGATCTGAAATACTGAATTCATTGTTCATTCAAGTTAAAATTGAAACTTTGCGTGAGGTTTGCATTTGAAATGATCTTCTTCCAGATGTTTGTTAGTTTTCATTTTCTTGATATTTTCAGGCACGTAGCCAGGGGGTAAAATCATACAAATGTTTAGTTGGAAATAATGTATAGTGGTAATCAATTTTACTTACTTATTTTACGTAGTAGGATTAATCATATTGTATAATATGTTGTAATATACTGATAAATTCATCTTCAGGGCTTCTACCCCCCACTTTTTTCGCCTTTATATGGCGGCTGCTGATAAGGGATGAACCTCCCGAAATGAAATTCTGGCTATAGCCTGGTTGTTTTATATAGATTTTCTACCTCTGTAGCTGTAGAGGATGCAAAAATAATAGCTGAAATTGGCGAAGGCATAGGCATAACTTGGCGGGAGCAAGGGGCACTTTGCTCCAAAATTTTCAGAATTATTAAAATTTTCAAGTTAATGTTACGTTTGTCAACTTCGGACCTCAGAGCAAAGTAATGAGTATTTTTTTTAATGATTTCGCAAATGTAACAGTTATTTAGCAAAATAGTCCTTGTGGGATAGATTTTTTATTTCCCCCTCCAAAGTTAAGTCCAGTTTACGCTCATGTATGAAGAGAAACTCGTAAAGGAACACCCGCGGAACTCAACCTTACAAAGGGGGGAGTAACAGTAAAATTTCCAACAAAAAATCGGGCCGAATTCATCCTCCATCGCTGCATCTAATCAATGGAAATTAATGCGCGACGCAAAGTAATCCTAGTACAAACAGAAGCACACACTGGCGGATGTGGACAAACAAACATACAAAAGCTTTAAAACCTTTACAAGGAGCCTCCGATTATATTCCACCTGTGACATTTCACTAATGTAAAGCAAATACCGATGCAAAAGAGCACACGGCTCGCCAACCATGATCCGTGCCCACAGCTCGCATTTCTAATCTCGATGTCATCCGAAACTGCGGATGTTTGAGCAGGATCCTCCCTCTTCTCTCTCGTCTGGAGAGTCAGCAAAAACATTCCTTGTTCCTGTTTACACAGCACTCAGAACTCGGCACACACCTATCGTTTTACTGAAGACGAAGGATTCCCCTCGGCTAAGACAACAATGCAGGACACAGCATTCCCATTGTGTGCCTGTACGATGAGACCATCCCAGTCCTCTGTTTTTGCTTTCTGCCTTATGTCACGAGTGCAAGCACAGTAAAAGGGGTGATGGAGGAATGTACGATCCTTTCTTTTGACATTGTCCGGTTCTATTCAACCAATGTTTTCTTTTGTGCCATATCTAAATTGGAAAACACATATGTAACGAACGCTTGAAGTTACACCTTTCTGGTAAAAGCTAAAGATGGGTTTCTTTCTCTCAAAGACATTCTGCCCAATCTTGACTCTGAATGTTCTACTCATTGAGTGACCTCTCGAAAACCATCTCAAAAATCTTTAAATTCTATACTTTGATCTTTTTTTCAGCTCTTAAACACTGACCTGATTCTTAACTCGTGAGACCAGTTTCTTTTTTGTCGCCATAATTCCATTCAGAACATGTATTGGTGATGTTACCTACAACTTTGCTACTTGCCTCCAATGGGTCGGGGGGGTCATCGTGTTTTTGTATACATTTCTTTCATTTTATATGTTGAAACCTGTCGTC